>NC_090648.1:219239740-219502240 GCF_040937935.1 Hyperolius riggenbachi
CTGGAGACGCAGTCACCTTAACGAGGAGTCTCATATGGCGTCTGTAGGTTTGCTGTTCTTTGATCTGAAAGGGTTAATATGTGTGTTAAGCTTGTGCCCACCCCCCAATTTCTGGTGTGGGTGTGTTTTTCATTTCATTGACTATATAGCTGAATATTTTTCACCACATGGTCAAACACCTGACAATGAATTTGTGGTTCGAAATGTTGTGCTGGACCAATATGCTGTATCATGACACCGCTAATAAAAGTTATAAGATTGGAGAATCTTTCCTTAAAGATTCAGCGTATTTGTAAAGATATGTAATAACAGGGGCATTTATGCATAAGTGCTGTTGTGATTTCACATCTTTACAAATGCTCTGTAACTTTCAAATATTAAAAATTGTTGTAATCAGCTGAAGTCCCCCCTTCTGCTAATGGCATAATCCTGTTTCCACTACAATGAGTTTTAGAGAATAAAAGGAACCATTTTTCATAGCAAATGTCCTCTGAGGTTGTGAAAATGATGGTAATGGTAACATTGCTAACCAAAAAATAACACTTTTCACAATAGAACTTACAAAGCATATTTTAAATATGTCGGTAGGGTTGTTCACAGAGTGACATGGCTCGGTGCACCACCTTAGGCCCTTCCTTCACCTTGTGATCACATCAGGATTAGCTGGTGGCTGTGCAACACACGGCACTTGTGTGACTACGCGGTTTTTGATGATGTGGCTGTGATTCCCGTTCTCATTATGATGAATGGGAATTGCAGTGAATTTTCTGAAATTTATGGGCAACCATACATTGCAATTCCGCTGTGAACCACAATAAATAGATGGGAACATTAGACAGTGCAGTCTATGCACACAGCACACAGCAATTTTGCCAATGTTTGCACATGTAAAGCAGTGCACACAAAGTGCAAGTTGCATTATGTACATAACACATGTTGTTCCTATAACATGCTTTACACTATTTGCGCAGCGCGTGTGAGACCAGCAACGTGTGCGCAATGCATGTTACATTACTTGCTAAAACATAGGAAAAATTACTGTGCACTGTCTGTCACATGCCAGCTTTGCTCTACTTTGGTGAATATACCCGACCGTGTGACAAATCAGATTCAATTGTGCAAGTACTATATTAAATTGTAGCAAGTATTAAATTGGGAGCCAGGAAGCAGCTACAGAGCAAATACAAAAACGGGCACTGGGGCTCAGCTAATATATAACCAAGCTCCAGATATCAGTTTTAGGTAATTTAACAAGCACCAGTGCTCAGGCAATATATGAGCAAGCTCCAGATATTGGCATCACGTTTCGGCTATTACGGTACATAGCCAAGCTCCAGATATTGGTCTTAGGTATTTTAAAAAGAGATGTCGCAAACATCAAATTTTCCGTTCGCAAACGGCGAATGTGAACTTCCAGAAATGTTCGCGAACAGGCGGCTCTAGCGAACCACCATAGACTTCAATGGGCAGGCGAATCTTAAAACCTACGAAGACTGTTTCTGGCCACAAAAGTGATGGAAAAGTTGTTTCGAGGGGTCTAACACCTGGACCCCCTGTGGCATGCCAGAGGGGGATCCATGCCCAAAGTCCCACCAAAAATTACGGAGTTGACACAAAGACGGGTTTTAATTCCTAAAGGGCAGAAATCACATTATGCACAGCTCTGGGTGTCAGTGGGCTGTGGAGTGTCACACACAGAGGAATGCAATAGTACTATCAGAATACAGTGAAATAATAATGCACTGGAGTGGTTCTGTGCCTGCAACTTAATGAAGCAACAGCAGTAGTGTGCACACAGCTCTGGGTGTCAGGGGGCTGTGGAGTGTCACACACACAAAAAAAATCAGAGGAGACCGATGTGCTAGCCCTCAAAAGGACTGTTAGGGGTGCTTTCACAGCAAGTGAGGAACAAGAACACAGGCCTAACTAATGCTTTCCCTACCTATCTGCAGCAAGTCTGACCCTGCTCTCAGTAACAGTCAGCAGCAAGCAGAGAATGAATCCAATATGGCCACTGCAACTGCTTTTTGATAGTGAGATGGGGGAGCCAGGGAGGGGTGCTATCTGATTGGCTGCCATGTGTCTGCTGACTGTGAGGTAAGGAGGTAAAAGTTTAGCTCAATGATGGGGGCAGGTCAAACACCCCAAATGTTTGCCGCAAATGCGCACTGTGGAAGTTTGCAGAATACCGTTCGCCGGCAAGCTGTTCGGGCCATCTCTAATTTTAATGAGCACTGGAGCTTGGCTATCATTGCCAAGGTTAGGCTAAGGATTAGATCCAGATAGTGTGCAGTGCAGCATTTTGCCACAACCTAAAACTACGGCAATGAAAGCCTAGGGGGTAGTTCACATTGCATGCGGTGCAGTGCGCTGCGCCGGAAGTACCCTATCTAACACTGGTGCATACCTACGTCACCTTGCGGCTCCTTCCGCGACCTGGGGCGAGGGTGTGGTAGAACAGAATTCATGTAAGTCTATGGCAATGCATGTTTTTTAAAATGACCACCACAAGCTTTACGTGATGGGCATGTGTAGAAGCGGATTTTAGCAATATGCTTCCACGCACGTCATCGATTCAGCCACAGGAAGTGAGCATCACTTCCTGCTTGGCTTGCTGCCAGACGGGAATTATCGTATACTAATGCGGTAATCCCCGATGGCCTGTTTTTGGCGGTGTGGTGAGGTCCCCAGACTGCACCACACCACTACCGCCAATATGCAGTGTGAAACCGGCCTTAGGAAAAACATAGGTCAGCTGTATTTTATTGGGACCCAAAAGCACAGAAAGCAAAATGAAATAAGCAGGTCCGGGTTGCCTGCGCAGTATAGTGGACCTGATCGAGCTCGGCTATTTCCGCCAGAGCCCATCGGAAAGTGGCTACTACGCAGGAGCGCAGATGGTAAATATTTACATGTGTGCTGTCTGGGGGCTGCCAGCGCTGGAACGCTTAGGAGGATGGCGGAAGCCTCACTAGTATCCAAAGGCTTTGACCTCCAGAGGTAGTACCCCTAGGGGAAATTTTCTTTATTATAGGTTTTCTTTAACGCATACCTGAACTGAGAGGGATATGAAGGCTGCCATATTTACTTCCTTTTAACCAGTACTAGTTGCCTGGCATCCTACTGATCATTCATACATCAATAGTGCCAGAATCGCACCTGAAACAAGCATGGGGCTAATCCAGTCAGACTTCAGTCAGTAACATCTGATCTGCATGTTTGTTTCGGGTCTATGGCTAAAAGTACTAGAGGCAGTGAATCAGCAGGACAGACAGGCAATGAGCATTGTTTAACCTTCCTGGCGGTAACCCCGAACGTAGTTCAGGGAAGCCGCGCAGGAGGTTTTCTCAGGCCTTGCTGGGCCGATCTGCATAATTTTTTTTTTGCTGAACGCAGCTAGCACTTTGCTAGCTGCGTCAACACACCGATTGCCGCCGCCCCGCGCCAATTCGCCACTATCCGCGCTGCCGCAGAGCCCCCCCCCCCAGACCCCTGCGCTGCCTGGCCTATCAGCGCCAGGCAGCACTAAGGGGTTGATCGGGTCTCCCTTAGACGTTATGACGTCCATGACGTTGGTGACGTCATCCCGCCCTGTCGCCATGGCGACGGGGGAAGCCCTCCAGGAAATCCCGTTCTTTGAACGAGATTTCCTGATCGCCTATCGCCTGAGGCGATCGGAGGGGCTGGGGGGATGCCGCTGAGCAGCGGCTATCATGTAGCGAGCCCTAGGCTCGCTACATGATTTAAAAAAAAAAAATTAAAAAAATGGCAGCGCTGCCCCCTGGCGGTATTTAATAGACCGCCAGGAGGGTTAAAAGTTGGCAGCACAGTGGTGTAGTGGTTGGCGGTTTGAATCCCAGCCAGATCAACATCTGCAAGGAGTTCATACGTTTTCCCCATGTCTTTATGGGTTTCCTCCGGGCACTCTGGTTTCCTCCCACAATCCAAAAACATACAGACAAGTTAATTGGCTTCCCCCTAACAATTGGCCCTAGACTACACGCTACATACATAGACATATGACTATGGTAGGGACTAGATTGTGAGCTCCTCCAAGGGACAGTTAGTGACAAGACAATATACTCTGTACAGTGCTACGGAAGATGTTGGCGCTATATAAATACTAAATAATAATAATAATAAAATATGGCAGCCTCTGTATCACTCTCAGTTCATGTGCCCTTTAATAGCCACATAGGCAAACTTATCTCACAGGTATTGTGCCATTTTTTATGTTTTTAAAATGTTGTGATGAATATGTGTGTCTTGATTGTAGGCATTTCACTCCACTGCCTGTTTTTGGTGACTGTTCAGAAAAAATAGTAGATCTCAAACCCCATAAAAACTCTACATAGCCTATCCAGTTCTAAATAATGAAGTTTTGGCCAGAGTTCCACTATAAACAGAAAGGTAATGCCATCTTGCAGAAAGTTCCTTCTTCAACTGGTGTATATGTTGTGGCCAAAGCCAGAAATGTGGCCAGTTCCTAAATTGGCTGGCCAATGTGGGAAGTTGCCAAGGTCAGATGTAAGAGAATACATCCGTACCTTGACTGGTGAGGTGGCAAAAAAGTATTTTCTTTCTAATGTGCTACCTGCAGGTCTATGCCTAACACAACTCTTCACCTCTAGTGCCTAACACTAATCTCTACTCTACTCAACACTAAGCTCACCTCTTCTCTGCTTAAAGTGTACCCAAAGGGAAAAAAGTGCCCCTAGGGGATACTTACCTCGGGGGAGGGAAGCCTCAGTAGAGCGGGCCCGAACAGTCTTGGCTATTTCCACCGAAGCCCGAGCAGAAAGCTACTACTGGGCCTACACAGGAAGGTGCAATGTAAATATTATTGCAGGTGCAATGTAAATATTATTGATGCTGCTTGTTTGGGGGAGCTAGTGCTGGATTGGGGGACGGTGTAAGCCTCATTAGGTTCCAGAGGCTTCCCTCTCCTAAGGTTAGTATCTTTTTTACAATGTCACAGGTGCACTTTAAAATTAACCTCCCATCTCCTCTGCCAAATTCAAACTTCCCCTCTTCTGTTGCTTACACTAACTTTCACCTCTGTGGTGCCTAACACTAATCTCCATTTTCCCCTGTCTAACACACACCTCCCCTCTCCTCTGCTTAAAATGAACCTCCCCTCTCCTTTGCCTAACACTACCGAACCCTAACCTTCCCACCTCTCCAGATTATGTTATGTCCAAGATGTGACACGACACCAGGCAAATAGTGAAATGCCAGGAAAGCCATTTTGCCCATTAACTGGCCAATGTTGAACTTTGGCTGATGATGTTGCACAACAAATGGCCATTTTGAGAAATGTCTGGCCAGTTCCTACTTTGGTCAACTACTGGCTTTGCCCACATATACAAGGCTTTTAGCCTGGTATGAATTACCAATAAAATACTATCAGAATTGTATTGCAAATTGCCATAATCTGTCCACCAATATGTTTCAACTAGTTTCACTCTTGTAGAATATGTTGATGAAAGAAAATTCAGAACTGATACTGGATAAAAAAAAAGAAGAAAAAAACAAACAAACAAAACAAAACAGATAAATAGACCTTATATAAAACACAGCTCCCCCAATAGTACAGTACATACATATCATGCAGTACACAGCAAGGTATATTTAATACAAGCAGGCAAACACATTTGGACAACACACTGTTTTGTATACTCACATCTTCTAATGTGTTCAGTGCAATCTGCCACAGCAAGACAGAAATAATTGCCTGAGTGTATATGGATAATGGATGGTTCTTTAATAGATATCTTTGCCTTTGGGAGTCTCAGGATATGTTTATCTGCATGCTCGATTATTTTTGTAGCTGAATTTCAATAGAAGCTTTTTGCTTCGAGGGAACAGACAAATAGAAGATAGATAGATAGATAGATAGATAGATAGATAGATAGATAGATAGATAGATACTGGTAGATAGATACCGGTAGATAGTGTAGCTGTGATAAAATTATATAGACAGATATGGAATGTCAGACAAAAGGAACAGGTCCAATCACAGACAAATATGGGAGGAGGATGGCTGAGAATGAGCAGAAATGAAAGGGGAACAGGAAAGATAAGGGTGGGGGGGATGGCTGAGGACCTAGGATGCTGCTGTCACTGTGTGTGGGAGAGAGGGACAGAGCTTGGGAAGGGCAGGCAGGTGCAGTAGAAAAGAGACGATTATCGCCTCTGTAGTAAAAAGGATGCTGTATATAGATGTCTCACGCTGTCGCTGGCAACTGTCTCAGGATTCTTTTTCAGGTAGCAGCTGTCAAGGAATTTCTTGAATATATCTCAAATGATGGATGCTTTCTGTATTTTGCAGTCTCTTCCAGATGAAGGCTGTCTCTGTCTGGGGGCCACACTTCTCTGATAAATATGTACAGCCCAGTCTCCGAGGTGATGGTTGTCTCTGGCTGTCACGGGCACAGCTGCTCAAGCCTTTGTTATTCCTGTGCTGATGGCAGCTGAGAGCCCAGTACGCATGTGCAGCTCATCCTGTGCGAGTCACATGATTGCTTCTGTACAGCAGGGAATAATGGTACCCAGTAGTCATATATATTTATATGCATTTAAAGCATCATTGTCTGCATCAAGTTTTTTTGTGTACAACACAACTGCAATAAATACATTGTGTCATTTAATGCAAAGTGCATTCATAAATAACAGAACTCGCAATACAATGTTGTCATCATTATATAATATCTGAAGATGTCCAGATTCATGCAAAAACTATTTTCTTTAAAAAAAAACAAAAAAACAACAACCCCAAAACAGGAACATAGACTGTGCAATAAATATAGTAAATATAGCATGACAGCATTGATGATATATAAATATATATGATATATAAATTGTGCTGTTCAGTGGATTGTGAGTAGCAATAGCAGCATGTGTTTAATGTGGCTGATTAGAATACATTTTAAACTGACTGTGTTTCCACAGTACAAGTCACACCGTTTTACTCTCAGGCCTGGAAACCACTACAAGTCGGAAATGGCACTCGCAATCACTGGCGTTTTTGCGATTTGTAAGCAATTTCATGAGTGTTTTCTGGCGATTTTGGTCAGGGCCGTTTCTAGGCTAAAATGCACCCAGGACGAGGGAGTAAAAATTCTGCGCACACGCCCCCCCCCCCCCCCCGCCATAAAGCCAGGTATAGGTGCCAGGTCTAGTTGCACTCAGTATAGGTAATCAGCTATAGGTCCCCACAGTATAGGTAGCCAGACATAGGTGCCCCAGTATAGGTGGCCAGCTATAGGTCCCCCAGTATAGGTAGCCGGGCATAGGTGCCCCAGTATAATTGTCCCCAGTATATGTTAGCCAGGTAGGTGCTTCCAGAATAGGTAGCCAGTATAGTTGCCCTCAGTATAGGTTAGATAGGCAGGCGCCCCAGCTATAGGTTAGATAGGAAAGTTCCCCCAGTACAGGTTAGATAGGTGGGTGCCTCCAATACAGGTAGCCAGAATAGTTGCCCCAGCATAGGTTAGATAGGTAGGTGCCCCCAGTATAGGTTAATTAGGTAGGTTCCTCCAACATAGGTAGCCAGTATAGTTGCCACCAGTATAGGTTAGATAGTCAGGTGCCACTGGTATAGGTTAGATAGGCAGGTGCCCCAGTAAAGGTTAATTAGGTGGGTGCCTACAATATAGGTAGCCAGAATAGTTGCCTCCAGCATAGGTTAGATAGGTAGGCTCCCCCAGTATAGGTTAGCTAGGTAGGTGCCCCAGTAAAGGTTAGTTAGGTAGGTGCCTCCAATATAGGTAGCCAGTACAGTTGCCACCAGTATAGGCTAGCTAGGTAGGCTCCCCCAGTATAGGTTAGCTAGGTAGGTGCCCGCAGTATAGGTTAGATAGGTTGGTGCCCCCAATATAGGTTAGATAGGTAGGTGCCCCCAGTATACGTTGGATAGGACACCCTTTTGTGTCATGGACTGTTATTAATTTAATTGCTTGCACACTGTTAGACATTTATACATTTTAGTCATCATGTTAAATCAAATTGTAATCAGCAGTGCTGTATCTTGTATCAGTGTTTATATTTGATGTATATCATTGTCTGTATCATTATGTATCCCTTGTTTGTTTTCTTACATTGTACAGCGCCACGGAATATGTTGGTGCTTTATAAATAAATAATAATAATAATAGGTAGGTGCCCCCAGTATAGGCTAGATAGGTAGGTGCCCCCAGTACAGGTTAGACAGGTAGGTGCCCCCAGTACAGGTTAGACAGGTAGGTGCCCCCAGTACAGGTTAGACAGGTAGGTGCCCCCGGTGTAGGCTTGATAGGTAGGTGCCCACCGCATAGGTTAGATAGGTAGCTGCCCCCAGTACAGGTTAGCTAGGTGGGTGCCTCCAATATAGGTAGCTAGAATAGTTGCCCCCAGCATAGGTTAGATAGGTAGGTGCCCCCAGTATAGGTTAGTTAAGTAGGTGCCTCCAATATAGGTAGCCAGTATAGTTGCCTCCAGTATAGGTTAGATAGGCAGGTGCCCCCGGTATAGGTTAGATAGGAAGGTGCCCCCAGTACAGGTTAGCTAGGTGGGTGCCTCCAATATAGGTAGCCAGAATAGTTGCCCCCCAGCGTAGGCTAGATAGGTAGGTGCCCCCAGTATAGGTTAGTTAGGTAGGTGCCTCCAATATAGGTAGCCAGTACAGTTGCCACCAGTATAGGCTAGCTAGGTAGGCGCCCCCAGTATAGGTTAGGTAGGTACGTGTCCGCAGTATAGGTTAGATTTTTTACAGTTTGCATTCATTTAAAATCACACACAAATCGATATGTGTAGCGATTCATGAACGATTTGCCAGCGCTTCAATACTTTACATTGAAGCGATAACACTCCCAAAATGCTGCAGGTCCTGCGATTGTGATTTGGCTAATCGCAATCGCTACTGTGGAATTTGTCACATCCATTTTCATTGGCAGAACATTTAGGGAAGTCGCTAGCGTTTTAAAGCGATCCTTAAACGCTCCAAAACGCACTCTAGTGGGTTCCAACCCTTACAGTCATTTTAATTCCTATCAAATACATTTACTGTGTGTTCACACTGGAGCGATGTGATTTAGTAATAATCTCCCATAGCATTGTATTAGCAAGAGCTTTTAACCTCTTGCCGACCGCGTCACGCCGGTAGGCGTGGCCGCGGCGGCAGCCCCAGGACCACCTAACGCCAATTGGCGTAAAGTCCTGGGGCTCTGTTTTGCAGGAGATTGCGCGCAGGCTGCGCGCGCATCTCCTGCTTGGGGGGCGGAGCTCCGCCCCACCTTCAGTTTCCGAGCGGCTATTGCCGCTCGGGAGACTGGTAGACGGCGTGATCGCCATCTATTTACTCTGTGCAGCGCTGCGATCAGCAGCAGCGCTGCACTGGGGCCTGCCGTGTGACACGGCTGTCCCCCTGGGGGACAAGAGAGCGATCGGCTCTCATAGGCAGAAGCCTATGACAGCCGATCGCCGTAATTGGCCGGCTGTGGGGAGGGAGGGAGCGAGGGAGGGAAGGGATTTAAAGGAAGAGGGTTTTTTTTTTAAAAAAAGCGGCAACACAAATATTTATTAAAAAAAAAAAAAAAAACATGGGGGAGCGATTAGACCCCACCAACAGAGAGCTCTGTTGGTGGGGAGAAAAGGGGGGGGGGAATCACTCGTGTGCTATGTTGTGCGGCCCTGCAGCTTGGCCTTAAAGCTGCAGTGGCCTTTTAAACTAAAAATTGCCTGGTCACTAGGGGGGTTTAGCCCTGCAGTCCTCAAGAGGTTAAAATCTCTAGTAAAAAGTACTTCTACTTACATAACAGATGTATTGTGCTATCCACGTAATGATTTCTGTGAATTTTATAAAGGGAAAGGAGGAAATCCTATTCTAGGCAGTGGCCATTTTGGCCATTTTGACAAGCTAATGCTGACATCATATCCTCCCTGACTCTTGTTTCCCCCTCTCCCTTCTCTTGCTCATTGTGTATTCATTAGCTGCCCCCTCCCACAGTCTTCAGACACTCCCACTGAGGTGTATACTAGGAACTGCACTGTCTTTTTTTTTCTTTTCTCCTCCAATCGCTGAGTCACCTCAGCCTTGCTTGTAAAAAACAAGTGAGCAGAGGTGTTTCAGATATGAAGCTTGGCAGGGAAGTAAATGGAAGAGGAGGAATATATTATAGATAAAAAGAACCCCAGCATTCAACTGTATGGCACTGACTACTAGTGCTCCTAAAGTATGTGATAACTCCAAACCATAACAGAAGAAAAAGTTTTGCAAGTTTTGAATGCAGGATTAGCATCTTTATCACTTAACCACTTAACGACCGCCTAACGCCCATAGGCGTCGGCGGGTCGTTAGTGGTATAGCATGGAAACGGCCGCTCGATCGAGCGGCCTTTCCATGCTAGTTCACAGAGACTGTCTCCGTGAACAGCGTGCGAGCCGCCGATCGCGGCTCGCACGCATAATGTAAACATCCAGGGAAGAAATCCCCTAGTGGGGAAAAAAGGGGGGAAGTCTGATCGCCCTGGCTATTTCCTGATCGGTGCTGCGGGCTGGAGAGTCCACGCAGCACAGATCAGAAGAAAACCCCGTGGTCCTTAAGTGGTTAATACACTCAGACCAGTTGCTGTTGAAATCTGATTTATATGGTGACAATACCGCTTTAAAAAGCTTTTGTAGTGTGAATCAGCCCTTATTATAGTTAAACTTTACCATACGTATGTGTATTAAACATTAACCACTTAAGCCTAACTGGATGAAAATTTTCGTCCAGTTAGGCTGCGCGCACTCCCGCGGGTCGCGCGCACTCCCGCGGGCCCCCCCCCCCCGTGCGCGCCCCCACTGCTGGCCGCTAGCCCACCGATCAGTGAAAGGGATTATAAATCCCTTTCGCTGATCGGACCCCCCCCGGAGAAAAGCCGACAGCGTCTCTTCAGACGCTGCGGCTTTTCTGAGCTCTGGTCTCCTTTCTTCTGCTTGGGAGCGAGATCGATCGGAATTTTTGATTGTGGCCATCTTGTGGCCAAATAGCTAACTACACCAAAAACACTTAACACTGAATAAAATACATTTACAAACATTCACAATTCCCTGTTTACCTCCCACATCAAAAAATACCCACATACAAGTTTAAATAAAAAAAAAAAAATTACAATAATAAAAAAAACAAAAAAAACATAAATAGTTACCTAAGGGTCTGAACTTTCCAAATATGCATGTCAAAGGAGTATATCAATATGATTTAATAAATTATGGGCTTCTAAATAGTGATGGACGCAAATTGAAAAAATGCACCTTTATTTCCAAATAAAATATTGTCGCCATACATTGTGATAGGGACATAATTTTAACTGTGTAATACCCGGGGCATATGGGCAAATACAATACATAAGTTTTAATTATGGAGGCATGTATTATTTTAAAACTATAATGGCTGAAAACTGAGAAATAATGAATTTTTTCCTTTTTTTTCTTATTCTTCCTGGTAAAATGCATTTACAGTAAAGTGGCTCTTAGCAAAATGTACCACCCACAGAAAGCCTAATTGGTGGTGAAAAAAACAAGATATAGATCAATTCATTGTGATGAGTAGTGATAAAGTTATTGGCTAATGAATGGGAGGTGAAAGTTGCTCGGATGTAAAAAAATTTCAACCCTTCGGGCTTAAGTGGTTAAAGAAATGGCTGAGGAGTGCTAGACCATTTCAATGTCTAAATAAAGTCCAAAGCCTTGTACAAACACTAGAAGAAACTAGCCAACAGATTTTAATAATGACCTCTTCTGAGGCCCCTGGTGGTTCCCGATGCCAGGGCCAGTGATCAGACCGGCAAATCAATTCAGCCGAGTGCTGGCTGAGAGCATTAATCTCCCCACTCACCCCAGCCACCGTATGACATAACTCCTCCCCTCTGCTGCTTAGAAACAGAACATGTCGCTGCTTGAAGGCTAGTGATACATCTGTACAATTTTCGGCCCTGCAATGTTGCCCAAGCGATCGAGCCCCAATCCCTGCCGGGTGACATGCATGTACGTGTGTATGAGGTCATGTTCACAGTGGGATGTTGCATTGTGTTCCCTGTATAACAGGAACACAACGCAATGGAACGAAAAAGTTTTTTTGAACATTATGGCTGCGTTACGTTGTATACAAAGAAGCGTACAGTCAATTAAAAGTATGCTTTATTATGCCTATGTGTGTTTACCATACCACAACCCATTAAACTGCAAAACACCCGGTGCACTGTGAACATCGCATAGGTGGTGCATTGCAGTGTTGTAAGCTGCAATACAAAATGGCCGTTACACCGCATGGCAACACCCCACTGTGAATGGGGCTTCAGGGTGTATACACATCCAATTTTAATTGGCCAATTAATGGCCCATTTTACCACTTCAATGTACTGTAATATGTGGGCCAAAACATTTTGAATACTTTGAACAAATTGTGTTGGTAAATTCTCATACTACATTAGAGTGGTAACATTTCCAATTATTATCCACTCAAAATTGGATGTGTCTACCAACCCTAATGGTGGCCATACATGGTACAATTTTTTCATCCAATCTTACCAATTCTATGTAGTATAAGGGAACTGCCTACATTATCCTTTCAGTATATTCACTTAATTTACCCTTATACTACATAGAAATGGTAAGATTGGATGAAAAAATTATACCATGTATGGCCACCATAAGACTTCACACACAAGCTAGATGGTTCTTGACTGCGGCAGGTGCCTCTGCTGAAAGCCGTGCCAGGGCTATTGTTCTTCTCTTTACCCCTCCTGCCATTGTCCCTGCAGCCTCCTCCATAGTAAAAGATGCAACATGTCTGTACTGCATTCCTCCCCAAACTGTCGACCAATGGATCGATTCCCAATCCCTGGGGGCAACAGTCCTCATACATGTTTTCATGTCTTATGTATGAGTTAGACTAATAAGAGAGGTTGATTCAGCCTCCTGTACCAACTATTCTGAGGTATATTTAGAATCTCTGCCTTGTAGAATCCACCCACTTTTCAGCATCAGGATCTTAGTTAACTGTTGACATTAGCATCCAGGATTTGCTGATATTTTGCTTAGTGCATTTTCGTTGTGCCCCTGCTATGCTTCTTGCGCCACTGGCTGCCTCACAATTTCAAAGTACAGTATACCAAATCAGAAACTATGAGTAAGGATGGGTTCACAATTTAATTAAAAACAATACGTTTATATTGGTAATGGATAAACAGATATGTTAACAAATCTTATGCTAAGCATAGGGTCTGTTCAGACATGTCTGTTGCGAATGGATTCGTTCCTTCAGTTCCAAAGAGCTGCCAGCATGCCTGTGTGGTACACAATAATTCTGGACACTGTAGACACTGCAAATGCCGATAAAACTGATCAATGCTTATAGGAACAGACCGTGTCCGCTCCCACTAGGCTGAATACCATATATGTTCCTGCCTTCTGTCACTTCCTGGCTTTATCTGTTATCTTCACCTTCAGCCTTCTATTTACCCCTTCTGCCTTCTTCTGTCACTTACTGCCTACTCTTCTACCTTCATCAGTCATCTTCTCATTGCTACTGCTGCTTGAATTGCAGCTTCTACTGCCGTCTAGGACAAGCACTGCAATACCGATGGGAGCCCCAACAAGCACTGCAATACCCATGGGAGTCCTGACAGAAGCATACTGCTAGGACTCCCCCTTGGACTGGAACAAACTAAATGGAATCCTCCCTCTCAAGGGAAAATTCTCATTGGCCCACAACTCAGTGGATCAATGAGAATCCACTGAGTAAAATTCCTATTAGTTTGTTCCATCCAAAAGGGACCCCGAGCAGAATGCTTCTGTCAGGATTTCCCATTGGTATTGCAGCTAGTCCCCAGGAGCAATGGAAGTGGCGACCCAAGCAGTGTTGTTAACACTGGGCATGTGGTGAAAGATGCACAGCGTTGCCAGTGTGACCGGCTGTGATAGATATGTATCCATAGAGGATATGCTGAGAATGCACCATTATGCATTCATCATAATGTGAACATAGCCTAAGGCCTGCTTCACATTGGCTTTGAAGTGGTCCATTTAGTGTACCGTAACGTACTGTGAATCGGGCCATATCCAGATCAACAGATTGACCGCACACGGAATTCAGAGTCACTGATGAAAAACTGATGCCCAATAAAAACTGATTCATTTCACAGATCAGTTTTCACAGGGGTCTGTTTTTTGATCCATGCAGTGTGAACTGGCCCTAACAGTTAGCTATGTTCTTTTTCATGACATTCTCCTTTTTCCTCATAAGGTGTGTGTGTGTGTGTGTGTGTGTGTGTGTGTGTGTGTGTGTGTGTGCCACACAGTCTGCTTTCACGCACACACTTTTAGTCTGCATGGACATACACAAGGTACAAACAATATATACCCACATGGAAAAGTCATTGAGGGCTTCATTAAGTGCTTTAACTTAAAGGATCTCTGTTGCAAAAATCTTAAAATTTTAAATAATGTAAATATATACAAATAAGAAGTATGTTTCTTCCAGAGTAAAATGAGCCATAAATTACTTTTCTCTTATGTTGCTGTCACTTACAGTAAGTAGTAGAAATCTGACATTACTAACAGGTTTTGGGTTAGTCCATCTCTTTATAAGGGATTCTCAACATGGCATTTATTCTTTATAAAGACATTCCCTGAAAAAGATTTAAACAATGATGCTGGCCAGCCTCCTTGCTCACTGTGCACTTCTTTGGCAGTTGGACGGGGCAACTGCCATTCATTATTTTGGACTAGCCCATCTTCTCATGGGGGTTCTCAGGGTTCTCTTTATTGTTTAAAGCACTTAGTGAATGGCAGTTACTCCGTCAAACTGCCAAAGAAGGGTACAGTGAGCAGAGAGGCTGGCCAGCATCATTGTATAAATCTTTTTCAGGGAATGTCTTTGTAAAGAATAAATGCCACGTTGAGAATCCCTTATGAAGAGATGGACTAACCCAAAACCTGTCGGTAATGCCAGATTTCTACTACCTACTGTAAGTGACAGCAACATAGGAGAAAAGAAATTTATGGCTCATTTTACTCTGGAAGAAATGCACTTCTTATTTGTATGTGTTTTAAATTTTAAGATTTTTATGACAGTTCCTCTTTAAGTTACCTATTCTTGGGTTCACATATTTTACTCTTTTGGAAGTGCACACAATTTTATCTATATTTTATTTTTTGTGGGAACATTGATTATGTCTGTCCTGTGTGTGTTGTTTTTTTTTTTTTGACACATGGAACAAATAATGTAACCAGTTTAGCCACCAGAGGTGAAATTTAAAAGTGAGAGCTTTTATTATTATAATTATTTAGTATTATATAATACTGCCATTTCCCACAGCACTTAGTGTGTATAGTCTTGTCACTCAGGGGAGCTCACAATCGAATCCCTACCACCATAGTCATGTGTGCATTGTACTCTTGGGCCAATTTAGGGGTAAACCAGCTGACATTTCTGTAGGTTTTTGGGGATTTGGAAAAAACCAAAATGCCAGAGGAGAACATACAAAGTCCATGCAGATAGTACTGTGGCTTTATTTTTATCATACTCTTTTTAAGTAGTAATGAATGCTCAAAAAAATAAATAAAAAATGAACTTACGATGAAAAAGTGCATAGATAAACCGACAGGTGATCAAAATAGAGTCACACTATATATATTATGTAATATTCACAGGAAAATCTTAGCAAAATGTAAGATATATAAAGGAATAACAAGTCAGAACATGCATTGCAAAATAGACAACTGATCTTCGTGTCACAGGATCTTTTTAAATAGAGACCATAGTCCACTGTACTAAAACCGTAAATGTATTTTGCGGTCATTAACCTATTTTGGTTTCTGGACGTAGAAACTACGTCCAGAAACCATGTGCGCTACCGCGCGCCCCCGCGGCCGATCGCGCGCGTACACGCGCACTCCCGGCCGCGGATTCGGTAGTCAGGGAATCAATGTATCGGACTATGAAGTCCAATCACTGATTCCTCTCCCCCGCTGAAAAAGCGACAGCTTCTCTCGGAAGCTGCGCCTTTTCTGGCCATTCACTTCCTGATGCGCCACTCTAAGCGTGTGTTACGCTTAGAGTGACGTCATGTAAACAAACTCATGGCCGCCATCTTGTGGCCAAAAAGTAATACTACACCTGAAAATAAAAATGAATTAAAATCAACACACATTTACATTATAAATCTATTGTTTACCCCCCACCCTCCCAAAACTACCCAAATAAAATGTTTACTATGAATAAAAAAAACCATTACAATAAAAAAAAAAAAACATGTAAATATTTACCTAAGAGTCTAAACTTTTTAAATATCAATGTAAAGATGAAATATTTCTATATTTTTTTTATTTTAAACTTGTTAATAGTGATGGATGCAAAATGGAAAAAATGCACCTTTATTTTCAAATAAAATATTGTCGCCATACATTGTGATAGGGACATAATTTTAACGGTGTAATAACCGGGACATATGGGCATATACAATACGTGAGTTTCAATTATGGAGGCATGTATTATTTTAAAACTATAATGGCTGAAAACTGAGAAATAATGAATTTTTCCATTTTTTCTTATTCTTCCTCTTAAAATGCGTTTACAGTAAAGTGGCTCTTAGCAAAATGTACCCCCCAAAGAAAGCCTAATTGGTGGCGGAAAAAACAAGATATAGATCAGTTCATTGTGATAAGTAGTGATAAAGTTATAGGCTAATGAATGGGAGGTGAACATTTCTCTCGTGAAAACCACGGAACCTGAATGGGTTAATTCTACAGTAGAGAAAAAAAGTCACTGTAATATAAGGTTTTAACTTTATAAGACGTCATACCCACCCGTCACTGGGAATTCTAAAATCAGAGCTGGCAGTAAAAAATGAATGAGCAAGCTTTTCATAAACATTGGAACTGGAAGAAGTACACATTTTACAGATGTATGAAAAAGACTATTCAAAACTGACATAGGCCCAGTTAAAGTTTACGGAGCCTCAGAGGAAGCTCGTTTGAGCGAAACAGTCGTCAGGTCGTCAGGCAGGCCGCTGCCGCCCCCACATTGCCCCACAGCCAGGACTCAAGAAGGGTATGTCAGATCTTAATGTATTTTCTATGGAATGGACTTGAATACATTGTATGAAGATTGAGCTGACTAAATTAAAAGCCTTGGAGCAGTGCAGGATTGTTTCTCTTTCTTATGGTAAAGTTTACTAGAGTTTTGTCAGGCTGCAAAAATTGCCTGGATTTATTTATAAGGTAGTTGATGTGGATACATGCATGAGACTACAGCAGGACAATCAGTAATTCACTAGTGTTTCAACAACTCTTGTTACAGAACACCCAGATACATCTTTGAGAACCAGACCCACTAGGATTTTGTAGAGGGCCTTCAGGCATCAAAGAACCCCAAACTAAAAGGCTATGCTAAATACAAATTTGCCTTTCTGAAACAGTAGGTACTTGCTTATATTCCGTTTTATATAAGCAAGAAGGTACTCACCAATGGAGATTCAATACTTGATAAAATGGATGGGCTATTGCCCTGAAGACATTTCCTGGGTCACAAATGTTTTTGACCAGAGAGTGGTTCAAGCATTATTTTACAGTCATCCTTGGAAACAGGGCCCAGTGCCATTCAAAGGCTGACCTTTCATGGCTACTTACCTATCCAGGCCCAGTGTCTGGTACACAGGGGGTGCCCATGCATAGATTTGCATGCCGCTGTGTGGCCTCAGATGTAGAACCATGTGTGCCCAAGTTTGTCTCCTGGCATACCAATAGCTGTAGGTTGTGTGTGGGAATCTGCACATGTGTGCACCAAACAGCCTATTTACATCTGGAGATTCCACCAATCACTGGTGTGCTATACATCTACTTCCCAGGTGTCCCTTTGCTGTGATCTTGATCATTGCCTGTCTGGCTACCTGTTTGTTCCTGAAACTCCACCTAAATTGATTAACTGATTTGTGTGACTACTTACTTGTTGCTAAACTGCTGTGCTTGGCTGATTACTCAATTTGTTGCCAATTCCTGCTGGTCTGACTCTGACAACTCAATCTGTAGCCAACTTTTACCTGTCTGACTACCTGTCCTGTTGCCTGGCTAACTATCCACTAACCAGCTTGTCAGTCATGCATGCCTGCTACCTGCCATAATAAAACCTTAATCCATTCAATCCTTCAATTTCTCTGTAATTTCCAACCAGGTATGTGATAGAAACATGGCTGTGGGGGCAGGTTTTAAACACAGCTACGCAAATCTATCAGTCGGTTAACAACTGGTAAACAAAAGGTGCCAATGAAATTATATATATATATATATATATATAAGATTAAAACCAATTTAACATGAGAGGTAAGATACTCTGTATATGTCTTTTTGTCTGCTAAAGAGGGGTTGCTCCGAGAAATGCAGTACCACCTTTTTGAGTATCATTTAATAATGACTACATCCAAACTTTTGGCAGTGCTTCTTATCTGGGTATCTGGTAATTATATATGGTCAAGAGGCTTCACAAATCCTCCTCTAGCCCATGGTTGGTTCAAAGGAGTCTCTTCTTCTCCTTGTGGCCACGCTCTTGTCCTTGTATGAGCAAATCTTTACCGTACATGCAGGGCCGGATTTGTACTCTTTACCGCCCAAGGCCACTGTCATCAGCCGCCCCCTTCAGTATAATTAGCCAGATGACCCCTTAC
This sequence comes from Hyperolius riggenbachi, assembly GCF_040937935.1. Classification (NCBI taxonomy): domain Eukaryota; kingdom Metazoa; phylum Chordata; class Amphibia; order Anura; family Hyperoliidae; genus Hyperolius; species Hyperolius riggenbachi. The sequence continues at coordinate 219,258,424 of NC_090648.1, forward strand.
CTCTAGTATAGTTAACCTGATGACCCAACCTCCAGTATAGGTAGCCATATGACCCCTCCCCCCTTTTCCTCCAGTATAGGTAGCCAGATGACTCGTGAAGTATCCTGGTCAGATGCTCGCCTCATTTCCCTGCATTGCAGTATTTGCAAGCTTGCAAATGCTGCATAAGTTTAGCCTGCTGCTTTGGTGCCCTCGCTCCTGTGGTGCCCTAGGCCATGGCCTAGGCGGCCTTGGCCTAAATCCGGCCCTGCGTACATGCCCAAATAAGGTCTGTGCATGCCCAGTAGAAGCGCTTGTGCACAAAGGAAAAAGCCATGCACCAGTGGCTTCGCTGTACGTGCATGCACGGACCTTACTCATTCATGCCTAATCGGGATGCACTCGTACACAGCGGGAACACAGCCACAAGAAACATATTTGACAAGCTCTTTTTTAAAATTAATTTCAAAATATTTTATTGACATAAAAGACAAAATATAAATCAAAATACAAGTTTATGTCCCCACGCAGAGGGCTAAAGAATTCAAAAGGGAAAAAATAAAACGAAAAAAGGGGGAAAATAAACATAAGAACAAGTAGCATAATAATAAGATGGAACATGTGATCTCAAATACCATAAATAAGAAAGAGGCATAAAAAGTTACCCATAGAATAATATGGGTCAACGGACTGACTCCAGGGCCCATCAAAGGTCTGGAGCTTTGCAGCCAGTAAGAAAAGTAGCACAGCATTCAGTCAAAAATAACATATAACACAAACCTCTTTTATCAGCATAGTCTACCCAGGGAGTCCAGGTCTTAATAAATTGTGGCATCTGGTCCTCCACGGTCGCTATCATTCTTTCAAAGATGATGACCCTGTCAATCTTGTCTATAACATGGTCTACAGACAAGAAAGAATCTTTCCAACTGGAGGCAAGATATGTCTTGGCAGAACTGGCTATATGTTGCACCAGCCTATAGGCTGGGTGCTTCATATTGTTCCATTTATTGTCCAATAATAATAGTAAGGGGTCTAAACGGAAGGGGACCTGGGTCCAGAACGAGGAGACCAGTGGGCAGTTCCACAATATGTGGAAAAGAGTGCCTCTAGCTCCACAGCCCCTGTAACATAAGGGAGAAGCTTGTGAATAAATGCTGGAAACCTGAGCCGGGGTGAGGTAGGCCCTGTGAAGGAGCTTGACATTAGTCTCCACTGTTTAATAATATAAACTGCCCTTCATGACAGTTTCAAAGCAGTGGCTCCAGTGTTTTGGGGTGAACATACATCCAAGGTCGGCTTCCCATTTTTCAAGGACAGGGGTCAAGTTCTGTTGTGGATGGGTGGCAAGCAATTTGTAAAAATAAGAAATGGCACCGCCATCCAGTGGATAATCTTTACACCATCTTTCAAAGTAAGTGACAAGCTCTTTTTTAAAAGTTTTTTTCTTATCAGGGAATTTCTTCCTTTCTTTAGTGGATCTTCCTTTCTTCATCCAGCAGGAATAGCACTTGGTCTCTTCTCTGTGGTTAAGTCGCTCTCCCATTTTTTATCAATTCTGCCCGCCATGCTGAATATATCAGTGCCAACAATGGTTGTTCAGGCATCAGCTACTACATTAGATAAAAATGTACTGCCTTGATGACCACTGTGAGGGAACTGGAGATCTTTTTTCTATAGGAATGCCTGAAGCCATGCAGTTATTTAAAGGGACTCCGAGCAGTCCAGAAACTATGGAAAGATGCATATCATTTTAAAGCTCTCTTTCTCCTCTTTCCAATGATATATAAACCGCCACCCTACTCCTTTTAATTTTCGCTATTTTCGCGATTGAAATTGCCGCGGCCGCGATTTCAATCGCGAAAATAGAGAAAACGGAAAGGCGTAGGACAACGATTTAGGTGTCGCTAGAAAGAGGAGAAAGAGAGCTTTAAAATGATATCCATCTTTCCATAGTTATATTGTATTACACAGGACGACACTTTCCCCAGTGTCAGCAACTCCATTTTGCTGAAAAAGTCGTCCTGTGTAATACAATGTAACTATGGAAAGATGGATATCATTTTAAAGCTCTCTTTCTCCTCTTTCTGGTGACACCTAAATCATTGCCCTACGCCTTTTAGTTTTCTCTATTTTCGCGATTGAAATCGCGGCCGGGGCAATTTCAATCGCGAAAATAGCGAAAACTAAAAGGCGTAGGGCGGCGATTTATATATCATTGGAAAGAGGAGAAGGAGAGCTTTAAAATGATATGCATCTTTCCATAGTTTCTGCACTGCTCGGAGTCCCTTTAAACTTAAGACTCAAACAAGGCTTATTGAATATATTTATAGAGTCCCATCACTGGAACCACAAGGTTGAGGAGGATGACGGAAGCCTCTGAACTATCCAGAGGCTTCCCACTACTGAGGGAAGAACTTTGATTTGAGTCAGGATTCCTTTAATTGAAAAACTCCCTCATCAAGCAAGAGGATTTCAGGCATACTAAATATAACATATTTCAAGCATACTAAATATAACAACACAAGTGGCACAGAAGCTTTGTTTAATTATGAGGCATTTTCACCTTACAATTAGTACATTTCTTTACAGTAGGATCTATCAGATGAGGAAGTGAAGGGTTTTCATTGTGATTCTGTCTTAAATAGAGAAAAATGAGTGAACCATGTAAGCCAAGCATGAAAAAGCTTAAAGAGAACCTGAACTGAAAATAAAAAGTCAAAATAACCATACACAGGTCATACTTACCTCCTGTGTAGTTTACTCCTCAATCTCTTTCTCCTCTCCTGCGTCCCATTTGTCCACTGTGATCAATGCAATTCTCTGTCCTCCATTTTAAAAATGTCCATTACCCCATAACAGCTTCCTGGTCAGCACACTGTTAAACTGTAATATCGCCTACTTGAGCCATAGGGAAACATGGACATTACCTTGCACATTCAGTTGTAACTGACAGCTGCTGATATATTTACTGACAGCAACTGGTATATTTCAGTCCTGACAAAATATTGTCAGAATTGGAAGGGATCGCTGTAAGAAGAAAATGGTGAGCTTCTGAGAGGAGCTGACAGCGATGTAAGTATGTAATATTTATTTACAGCTACGTCATGTGTTTATTTTAAATAATGTTACTCGCTTCAGGTTCCCTTTAAGACAGCCCTTGATACTCCTACCCAACACGCATATATATCTCTTTAAGTAGTGCCAGAAGCTCTTAGTATGAAACCCAGGCAGGCCCATAATCTCAGGGAGCGGAACTCTTACAGAGAACATATCAGGGTGGCTGGAAAACATCTTGAAACCTCTTGTCTGTAAAAGACCCAGCTACATACAGGATACCGCCCAATTCCTGAACAAACTGACAGCCATCGGCCCAGTACCTGAGGGAAGCATACTGGCCACGATGGACGTGGAGTCCCTGTACACGAACATTCCCCATGATGATGGTATTGCGGCCTGCCGTAAATATCTCCAGGGTCAGGGCATATCTGTAAAGCCTATTGCTGGACTGATCAAATTCATTCTCACTCATAATTATTTCACTTTTGGACAGGACCTCTATTTACAGCAGATGGGCGTGGCAATGGGTTCGCGATTCGCACCACAGTATGCAAATCTCTTCATGGCCAAAATCAAGGAGGAATACCTCAATGCATGTGGCATAAAACCCATGGCCTACTTCCGCTTCATTGATGATATTTTAATCATCTGGTCCGCAAGTGAGGATGATCTTCTCCAGTTCCACAGGAACTTCAACGTCTTCCATCCTACAATCAAATTGAAACTTACCTACTCTCACACAGAGATTAACTTTCTGGACACCACCATATACATAAGGGGTAACAACATACAAACCTCTGTGTATCGCAAACCTACAGACCGTCCCACGTACCTAAGATATGACAGTTTTCATCCCAAGCACATTAAGAACTCTATAATTTACAGCCAAGCTATAAGGTACAACCGGATTTGTTCTGACAGGATGGACAGAGACAAGCACCTGGATCGCCTTAAGAACACTTTCATTAAACAAGGTTACAGTCCTCCTATGGCTGTGGCCCAAATCAGGAAAGCCAGCATCATTCCCAGGACTGAACTCCTGAAATATAAGCAAAACCAGAAAAAGGAGCGTGTCCCTTTGGTTGTCACCTACAACCCATACCTGGAAATCTTAAGGAGGATTGCTAAGGAACTTCATCCCATTTTACACAAGGATCACAGACTGAGAACGATATTCCCTAAACCTCCACTCTTGTCATATCGGCAACCACACAATCTAAAACAAATGATTGTCAGGAGTTCTTTGAATAGGCCTCAACAAAACGGAACATCACTCTGCCGACAAAAAATATGTGGGACCTGCAGACACATTTACTCCACTGACAGGTTAATGATACCAGGTTCACAACAGGAGTACAGAGTACAAGTATGTTGGCGCTTTATAAATACAATAAATAATAATAATAATACAAGGCACATTTTCCTGTGGTTCCACCAATCTGGTATATCTGATCATGTGTGCTAAATGCCCCAATGTTATGTACGTGGGAGAAACTGGACAAACTCTGCGCAAACGTATGAATGGACACAGGCCCACTATTAATGATACCAAATCTGGACTCCCAGTTGCTACACACTTTCGGTCCAATGGACACAGCATGGATGATCTTCGTGTCACTGCCCTGAAGGGTGGCTTCAAAACGTCAAATGATCGATTAATAGCAGAAACAAAATGTATTAATCAGTTCAAAGCTGTGGAGAAGATTTTGAATAAGGACAACAACTTTTTATATTGGTATGAGGCTGATGATATTTGAACTTTCTCAGCCATTCTAGCTGAACTTGTGAACTAAGAATTTACGATACCTCAGGGTCAATCCTAATCCCAGGTCTGTGAGCATCGAGTAAACAAGGATCCTTCTCTCAGCTAACAACCTCTAACCCCATTTAGATGGTCTGTTTGAATTATGCATCTTAATGACATGTATTTATGCTTGAAAAAAATATCTGTTTTCCCTTTTGATGTTGCATGTATATAAGCTGTCTGTACCACCAGCCTGCAAACTAACAGGATATAAGCCCGACGAAGGCTGCAAGACCGAAAGCTTGCTTATTTTTATTCATTTTTAGTTAACCAATAAATGGTATCATCCTGATTTATAACTTCTTGCTTTTACTGATGGCTAACACGGTACAATACCCTACTGCTACTTGTAAAAAGGAACGCCCGTTAAAAATTACCCGTCCTCCACCGCTGTCCGAAGTATATGCACACAGGGAGATGTTGATTGCTTGGCAGTTGGAAAAAGCTGTTATTTCCCACAATGTAATGGGTTTCACAGACAGCAAACTGTCAGGTCTGGAAGCAAGGACATAGGAGGATGCAGGACACAGGGGTTTTATAGTATAGGATGAATACAGTGCAGACATCTTCAGCAGTGCTTTACAGAGTATTTAGTCTTGTCACTAACTGTCCCGCAGAGGAGCTCACAATCTAATCCCTACTATGGTCATATTGTAGCCTAGGGTCAATTTAGGGGGAAGCCAATTAACCACTAGTTTTTGGGTACCTGGAGTCGTTGTGGGAGTCGGAGGTCTCATAACCTGAGGAGTTGGATGATTTTTGTACCGATCCTAAAGCTCTGCGAGGGCTTTGGAGTCAGAGCAATTTTGGGGTACCTGGAGTCAGAGGTTTCATAAACTGAGGAGGCAGAGTAAGAGTTGGATAATTTTTATGAGGCCAACAGGGGATTGGAGTTCGGCAAAAGCAGTATTGGACTTTTTTTTAGGTTTTTGATCTAAAGTAGAGGCCACTGCCAACTCCATGGCACTGCACCAGCATACAAGAACATTAGCATATTACCATATGCAGCCACCCGGCCATATTAAAAAAAAAGTCCACATTACAAGGCCCTCACCTCAGTGCATGTTTATCTTACTTGCTTGAACATGCAGCCTGTAATCACCTGAGACACCTACTTGGCATTCCATAAGTGCCACAGCCCACAGTTGTTTCATATACTCCACTTTTGCAAGAGGATTCCAAATTCCACTTCATCCCAAGAAACTACCCCTCCATATATATCTTGTTAATGGGTCATCTATCTGTTCTGTTCCTGTACTGCAAGAGACTGTGCAATTGTTTGTAGTCACATCCTGTGGCCATTAGGTGTTGTGAAATTTAGAACATGAAGTAGAAAGCAGCATAGGGTGCAATCTCATAGAATTATCCTTTTTACCAGTGGAGTAAGCAAAGAATATTTGTTATGTGGCACTAGCGTTGTTGGTTTGCAACAGCATTCTGTACTAACTGCAGGCAGTGCAGGGCTGTATAGAGGGCAATGCAGCAATCAAACCATTATTCGATGAAGGCATGAACTAGGGCTAGAAAATTGTCTGGGCATAAAAAGTGTTTAATTTTTTCAATGTTCCTTAGGTGGAATATTTGCCAACAGCAGAGATTTGTTTTCTGAAGTTTAATTTATCATCAATTAATCAAGCCAGACAGCAGGCAAGGTTAGAGATATTTACATCTGAGCTCCCTATCCTTAGTAGTGGTGCCCAGGCTCGGGCCCCTGCATTCACTGGGCCAGGTTTTCAGCTATGATAGCTCATCTTGTCCAAAATTTACACCATGTTCTCCATTTTAGTTCTGGGCATGGATATGGCCTTCTTTTATTTTTATTATTATTTAGTATATAGCACCAATATCTTCTGCAGCGCTGTAAAAAGTATATTGTTTTTGTCACTTAACTGTCCCTCAAAGGGGCTCACAATCAAATCCCTACCATAGTTATATGTCTATGTATGTGTTGTGTAGTGTATGTATCATAGTCTAGGGCCAATTTAAAGGGAAACAAATCAACGTATCTGTATGTTTTTGGGATGTGGAAGGAACCCGTAGTACCCTGTGGAAGCCCACGCAGACACGGGGAGAACATATAAACTCCTTGCAGATTTTTACCTGGCTGGTATTTGAACCAGGGACCCAGCGTTGCAAGGTGAGAGTGCTAGCCGCTATGCCACCGCGCTGCCTGTGCTTCTTCCTGTCATCACAAGAAAAGGAGGTCCTGGAAGGTGTCAGAGGAAAAAGATTTGTTTAGCAAAAAAGCTTCACATTTTTCTGCTACACTCAAGTTGTATTTGTCCTCGTGCTCAGATAAATCCTTGTTTTCTGTAAAGTACAAACAATCAGGGATCAGCAGGGGATTATAATATTTCCTTTGTGCGGACCACGTCAGAGTGTTATCTCACCCGTGTTGCTGCCTCTCGCTGATGTGCTCCCTGCTGCTCTCCATCTTCCCCACACTTCCACAGCTGGAAGAGTCAGGAAGGTGGAGAGCAGCATGCAGTGTATCAGCAAGAGACAGCGACACAGGTGAGTAACACTGCTCTCTGCTGTGGCCTATGCCCATGAACATGCAGGTTCAGCAAAACTGAATTTAGTACTCGCCGGCTCATCCTTACAAACAATACCAGAATGTGCATTTAACCACTTGCTGACCAGGGGTGATTTGCCTGATCTGTGCTGCGTGGGCTCTCCAACCCGCAGCACAGATCAGTATTATGCCAGGGCGATCAGACTTCCCCCCTTTTTTCCCCACTAGGGGGATGTCCTGCCGGGGGGGTCTGATCGCCGCCGGCCATCTGCGTTTTGCGGGGGGGGGGGGGGCTCCTCAAAGCCCCCCTCTGCAGCCATTTCCGCCCTCTGCCTCCTTACCTCCCTCCCTCCCTCTCTCCGTAATGCGCAGGACGGACTTCCATCCTGCGCATTGAAGGATAGGCTTCCGCCTATCAGATGCCGGCGATCCCCGGCCAATCAGAGGCCGGGGATCGCCGATCTGCCCTACGGCGCTGCTGCGCAGCAGCGCCGTATGATGTAAACAGCGGGGATTTCTTCCCCGCGTGTTTACATTTTGCCGGCGAGCCGCGATCGGCGGCTCTCCGGCTGTTCACGGAGACACCCTTCGTGAATTGACATGGAAAGGCCGCTCGATGGAGCGGCCGTTTCCATGGTAACCCACAGACGACCAGTTTACGCCGATCGGCGTTAGCTGGTCGTCAAGAGGTTAAGGAAACAGTCTGTAAAGACAGTAAGTGAGTGAGGACATGATGTATTGTAACACCAAATGCAAAAGGTAAGCTTTATTTAACACCAAGGGCAGCCTTCATTAAATGGCATTATATGAAGTATTTACTGTTTTTGATGGTAATTACCGCTAAGTTTACTGTTTCCAACTCTGTTCAGTCTTTAGAGCTGTTGCTATGGAAACATCCTGTTTCATAATTTTGTTTGGTAAATAACTTCCTGGATGCAGTAAATGGCTTGTTTAGTCAATTTATTAGAATGCCATACGCTTCATTTACTTCACTTACCGAAGGATTTTTGCAGCAAACTTTGCGCTGCCATTAATGCATAAACAAGTGGAATTGTATTCTGCCCACAGAAGAAGTTCTAATATAAGAACTGTCTTAATTAGCGCACGCGTTAAGTAAATAATGCTGGCGGGACACATAGAGGGAGTGCAGAATTATTAGGCAAGTTGTATTTTTGAGGAATAATTTTATTATTGAACAACAACCATGTTCTCAATGAACCCAAAAAACTCATTAATATCAAAGCTGAATATTTTTGAAAGTAGTTTTTAGTTTGTTTTTAGTTTCAGCTATTTTAGGGGGATATCTGTGTGTACAGGTGACTATTACTGTGCATAATTATTAGGCAACTTAACAAAAAACAAATATATACCCATTTCAATTATTTATTTTTACCAGTGAAAACAATATAACATCTCAACATTCACAAATATACATTTCTGACATTCAAAAACAAAACAAAAACAAATCAGTGACCAATATAGCCACCTTTCTTTGCAAGGACACTCAAAGGCCTGCCATCCATGGATTCTGTCAGTGTTTTGATCTGTTCACCATCAACATTGCGTGCAGCAGCAACTACAGCCTCCCAGACACTGTTCAGAGAGGTGTACTGTTTTCCCTCCTTGTAAATCTCACATTTTATGATGGACCACAGGTTCTTAATGGGGTTCAGATCAGGTGAACAAGGAGGCCATGTCATTAGTTTTTTTTTCTTTTATACCCTTTCTTGCCAGCCACGCTATGGAGTACTTGGACGCGTGTGATGGAGCATTGTCCTGCATGAAAATCATGTTTTTCTTGAAGGATGCAGACTTCTTCCTGTACCACTGCTTGAAGAAGGTGTCTTCCAGAAACTGGCAGTAGGACTAGGAGTTGAGCTTGACTCCATCCTCAACCTGAAAAGGCCCCACAAGCTCATCTTTGATGATACCAGCCCAAACCAGTACTCCACCTCCACCTTGCTGGCGTCTGAGTCGGACTGGAGCTCTCTGCCCTTTACCAATCAAGCCACGGGCCTATCCATCTGGCCCATCAAGACTCACTCTCATTTCATCAGTCCATAAAACCTTGACCTCAAAGTCTTGAGATATTTCTTGGCCCAGTCTTGACGTTTCAGCTTGTGTGTCTTGTTCACTGGTGGTCGTCTTTCAGCCTTTCTTACCTTGGTCATGTCTCTGAGTATTGCACACCTTGTGCTTTTGGGCACTCCAGTGATGTTGCAGCTCTGAAATATGGCCAAACTGGTGGCAAGTGGCATCTTGGCAGCTGCACGCTTGACTTTTCTCAGTTCATGGGCAGTTATTTTGCGCCTTGGTTTTTCCACACGCTTCTTGCGACCCTGTTGACTATTTTGAATGAAACGCTTGATTGTTCAATGATCACGCTTCAGAAGCGTTGCAATTTTAACAGTGCTGCATCCCTCTGCAAGATATCTCACCCTTTTTTGACTTTTCTGAGCCTGTCAAGTCCTTCTTTTGACCCATTTTGCCAAAGGAAAGGAAGTTGCCTAATAATTATGCACACCTGATATAGGGTGTTGATGTCATTAGACCACACCCCTTCTCATTACAGAGATGCACATCACCTAATATGCTTAATTGGTAGTAGGCTTTCGAGCCTATACAGCTTGGAGTAAGACAACATGCATAAAGAGGATGATGTGGTCAAAATACTCATTTACCTAATAAATCTGCACTCCCTGTACAGTGGGTTGCAAAAGTATTCGCCCCCCTTGAAGTTTTCCACATTTTGTCACATTACTGCTACAAACATGCATCAATTTTATTGAAATTCCACGTGAAAGACCAATACAAATTGGTGTACATGTGAGAAGTGGATCGAAAATCATACATCATTCCAAACATTTTTTACAAATAAATAACTGCAAAGTGGGGTGTGCGTAATTATTCGGCCCCCTGAGTCAATACTTTGTAGAACCACCTTTTGCTGCAATTACAGCTGCCAGTCTTTTAGGGTATGTCTCTACCAGCTTTGGACATCTAGAGACTTAAATCCTTGCCCATTCTTCTTTGCAAAACAGCTCCAGCTCAGTCAGATTAGATGGTGTAATGATCTGCTCAGCTGCCTGTGCAGGCAGGCAGCTTTTTAACCATTGTTCAGGTCTGCATTCTGCAGGTCTCTGGAAGAGAGACCTTTTATCAGTTTTTCAGCTTGCTGCTGCTGAAGAATTTGCATACGTTTGTCATGCAAATTGCCTAGCCACATCCCTTGTAGGCCTGCTCTATATATACCATGTGATATCACAGACCTTCGCTGGTCATAAGGATTCTTCCTGTGAAAAACTCTGGAGAGTGTCAGCCTTGCTCACTGTTTGAAAGATTAGCTTAAGAGTAATTCTTGGGACTGCACTCGGCAGGTTCCCTTGTGCAGTTAGGATTGCATATCTGTTTTGTTTGTCTGTTGCGATTGTCCTGTCCCTGCGGTGGTCGACAGGAGGTCGTTCTGATCTTTGTTCTTGGAGTATAGCTGGAGCAGCGGTTGCTACCAGCTATCTCCTCTATCTATCTTGCCTGGATCGCACTCGCCTAGCGCTAGTGCTGTGGATCCGTCTAATCTCCATCTCTCTGTCTCCCTGGATCGCAATGGCCTCTTTTCGCTAGTGCTGTGGATCCTATCTCTCGCTTGTCCCTGTTTTCATGTGTCTGTCTTGTCTGCAACGAACGCTTGCTGGAGGCTCGGTGAGGTAACCGTTAAGCAAGCGCTCGCGTCCTCTGTTTCATGTTTCTGTGTCGGTGGTTAGTTAGGTGTGCTTGTCTCAATTGTGCTTATCACGTGGAGACCGCGCATGAACGCATGCACTGTTGCGAATGAGTGCGGTGTTCGCGTTCAGTTAGCGTTTGTTATTTTCCTTATCTCCTCATTGTATGATTTGCTGTGCCTTTGCTACTCTCATGCTCTGTCTTGCTGTAGCCTTGTGTCACGTCTGGCGATCGCACCTCTTGCGATCGCATTCCTGCTTCATATCTGCTGTGGTGTGTGCACCGTCGCGGGTTGGCGACTAGTTTGGTGCACACACTTACAATCTGTCTCTGTGCTCATTCTCAATCGCTTCTCTTGCGATTGCATTTCTTACCTTCGTACAATTCCTGTCTGGCGTGTGTGGTAGGGCAGAGGAGCTGTTCCTCTGCACTCCACAGCTCCACCTGCCGACAGGAATTTCCCTCTACAGGTGCATTGCACCTTCTGCTGGGTTTTCTCAAGTTACACGCTTGTGGAGGATTTCCGCAGTGTCAGCGCACGTCTTGTGTGCTGATCACGGAGAGAATCCCACAATCGTTACAGATGGACAGCGTTTGTGAACAGCAGTTTTCAGATCTTGCCACAGATTCTCGATTGGATTTAGATCTGGACTTTGACTTGGCCATTCTAACACATAGATATGTTTTGTTTTAAACCATTCCATTGTTGCCCTGGCTTTATGTTTAGGGTCATTGTCCTGCTGGAAGGTGAACATCCGCCCCAGTCTCAAGTCTTTTGCAGTCTCCAAGAGGTTTTCTTCCAAGTTTGCCCTGTATTTGGCTCCATCCATCTTCCAATCAACTCTGACCAGCTTCCCTCTCCCTGCTGAAGAGATGCACCCCCGAGCATGATGCTGCCACCACCATATTTGACAGTGGGGATGGTGTGTTCAGAGTGATGTGCAGTGTTAGTTTTCCGCCACACATAGCGTTTTGCATTTTGGCCAAAAAGTTCAATTTTGGTCTCATCTGACCAGAGCACCTTCTTCCACATGGTTGCTGTGTCCCCCACATGGATTGTGGCAAACTGCAAACGGGACTTCTTATGCTTTCTGTTAACAATGCCTTTCTTCTTGCCACTCTTCCATAAAGGCCAACTTTGTACAGTGCATGACTATTAGTTGTCCTCTGGACAGAGTCTCCCACCTGAGCTGTAGATCTCTGCACCTCGTCCAGAGTCACCATGGTCCTCTTGACTGCATTTCTGATCAGCACTCTCCTTGTTCGGCCTGTGAGTTTAGGTGGCTGGCCTTGTCTTGGTAGGTTTACAGTTGTGCCATACTCCTTCCATTTCTGAATGATCGCTTGAACAGTGCTCCGTGGGATGTTCAAGGATTTGGAAATCTTTTTGTAGCCTAAGCCTGCTTTAAATTTCTCAATAGCTTTATCCCTGACCTGTCTTGTGTGTTCTTTGGACTTCACGGTGTTGTTGCTCCCAATATTCTCTTAGACAACCTCTGAGGCCCTCACAGAGCAGCTGTATTTGTACTGACATTAGCATGGCCGGATTTGTGGGCAGGCCGAGGAGGCCCAGGACTAGGGCGGGGCTTAAGCCAGGGCGCATTGCAGCTGATAGCAGATCAGCTTCTTTATAATTACTCGTGTGTGGCACGTGCACTTTCCAAGTTTTTTTTTTTATTACAGCTGGCTCGTCTGACGACAATGATAGTCCTGCTTCTTCACAGCGCCCCCTCTCTAACTGCACTGCATACAGAGCAGCAGATCATCAGCAGCGTGGGTCACAGTAATGAGTAATCAGTGAGCGGTGCCCTGTATGAGCAGTGCCCTGTAATGAGCGGCAGCCGTATACAGGAAGTCATCACACGCTGGCTCTCTGATCATCACTGTGAGCCACCAAGCTAAGGATCTGTAGCTGTGCGAGGGGAAGTTTGTTAGGAGATGAGCAGGGCTGTCACTGACATTGTGCAGACGCCAGACGGGGCGACGGCCCAGACATCCCAGACAACTCTATGTGAAGAGAAGCTCAACACACACAGGGGGTCATTGAAAAACAAATGAAAGCAAAGAGTCCGGCGTAAGTAAACAGGCTTGACTGATTTACTGCCCGTTATCTGTCTGTGCACTGGGACAGATAAAAGCTCTTATTTCCTTCTCCACTCTTACTTTCCTTCAGGATCACACTTTCTCTCTTGTCCTATCCCGTGATCTTATGCTATATTTCTGTCTTTTTCCCTTACCTTCTTCCCCATCTTGTTCCCTCTCTATTTTCCTCTTCCATCTTGTGTTTTTTCTCCCTCCCTGTTCCCTCCTCCCCATCTCTATTCCTTACATTTCTTTTGCTCATCTTCCTTCCTCTCTCCATCCTTTCTTCTCTCTATATTTTACTTTCAACTGTCCTTACAGGAACTCACAATCTAATCCCTACCATAGTCTAATGTCCTACCATATTTTTATTATGTATTTATACAGCACTGACATCTTCTGCAGCACTTTACAGAGTACATAGTCATGTCACTGACTGTCCTCAGAGGAGCTCACAATCTAATCCCTATCATAGTCATATGTCCTACCATATTATTATTTGTTTATATAGCAGTGACATCTTCCACAGCACTTTACAGAGTACATAGTCATGTCACTGGCTGTCCTCAGAGGAGCTCACAATCTAATCCATACCATAATTATAGTCTAATGTCCTACGATATAATAAATATGTATTTACATAGCACTGACATCTGCAGCACTTTATAGAGCATATAGTCATGTCACTGACTGTCCACAGAGGAGCTCACAATCTAATCCTGTCAGTCTAATGTCCTTACCATATTATTATTATTATTATTATGTATATAGCACTGACATCTTCTGAAGCACTTTATAGAGTATGTAGTTATGACACTGACTGGGGCGGTTGTTGACTGTTTGCCTAGGGTGGTAAAAAGTACAAATCCGGCCCTGGACATTAGATTACACACAGGTGCACTCTATTTAGTCATTAGCACTCATCAGGCAATGTCTATAGGCAACTGACTGCACTCAGATCAAAGGGGGCCGAATAATTATGCACACACCACTTTGCAGTTATTTATTTGTAAAAAATGTTTGGAATCGTGTATGATTTTCGTTCCACTTCTCATGTGTACACCACTTTGTGTTGGTCTTTCATGTGGAATTCCAATAAAATTGATTCATGTTTGTGGCAGTAATATGACAAAATGAATACTTTTGCAACCCACTGTAAATACCACTCTTATCATGGAATGCGGAATTTGAATGAACACTGCAGAATAATTATAATTCAAGTTTTAATTACAGAGTAACATACATGATAACAATAAGCATTAACAATGCTGCTCTCTAAGGGCTCGTTCCCACTATCGCGAATCCGCATGCGTCCAATGCATGCGGATTCGCACATGTAATGCAAGTGGATGGGCCTGTTTCCACTGTAGCGTTGTTGAGGTGCGTTTTTTTCAGCGGTAAAAAAACGCACAAAAGAGCCAACGAATTCGCCTGCGAGTGGAATGCATGCGAATCGCCGCTAATGTATTTAATAGGAAATTCGCATGCGGCTATGGTATGCGAATTTTCATGCGAATTCGCAAGCGAATTCGCATAGGTACCAATGTAAATTCACACAGGCAGTGACATGGTTAAAATCGCATATACCTTCACCTATGCGAATTCGCATGCGAATTCGCGGCAAAAAACGCATGGGAAACCGCATCCGCATGCGATTTCATCAGCGGTGGAATCCAGGCGATTCCGCACCGCAATAGTGGAAACAAGCCCTAAGAAGCATATTTATGAGAACCAGTGCAAGGAGCCTTAGAGCAAACCAAGTGAAAGATGGATGGGTTGGCCAAAGCAAAGAATCTGAATAAAAGAGCAGGGAGCATCTACAATTCTCCTCAAAAGTTTGTTTTAAGGTTTACCCCTGTGATATTGAGATCTTTCCCAGTAATTCTCAACAACAACAACAACAACAGATAACATTTGTAAAACGCTTTTCTCCCGTAGGACTCAAAGCGTATAAGCATGGCTCAGACCATCGTGGTACAGAGGAAGAATTTTATAAGTCCGGAAATGCCAGGCTAAACAGGTGGCTTTTCAGTCTGGATTTGAATATCTCCAGGGATGGTGCTGTTTTTACTGGGTGTGGCAGGGAGTTCCAAAGAGTAGGGGCAGCATGACAGAAGGCTCTATCTCCAGATTTTTTGAGGTGCACACTGGGAGTGACCAAGTTTACAGAACTTGCTGATCTGAGGTTGTGAGAGGTGTGGTGCAGCTTCAGCAAGTCCTTCATGTATCCAGGGCCCAGATTGTGCAGGGATTTGAATGTCAGCAGTCCAATCTTGAAGAGTATTCCCCATTCTACTGGTAGCCAGTGCAGTGAGCGAAGGATCGGTGTAATGTGACAGTGGCGAGGCTGGTTTGTTAGCAATCTGGCAGCAGCATTCTGCACTAATTGCAGGTGACGCAGGTCCTTTTTGGGGAGGCCAGCATAAAGGGCATTGCAGTAGTCCAGCCGTGGCTATTCAAATCAAATCAAAGATAGCTTTGGCATGACCAAGATTCAATACAGGCATTGCCAATGCGGGGGGGGATGGGGGACATGGATTGGGGGGGGGGGGGGGTGTAGGGGTACGTTGGGTTAGCAGTTCATGGACATTTTTGGGGATTACAGTTCCTTTATGCTCCTCTCAGTCTGTGGCATGCTGTGACATAGTGTGCAGCGACTGCTACTGTGGATTTCTCTTATCCTAGTAGAATGTAGAGTTTTCTCTCATCCTCTAATGTGTGAAAGTCTGGAAATAGTTCCATCTAATTTCTTAAAGAAGGTTTCTGTAAGTTTCCCTCCTGTAGCGTATTCTGACCGTTGCAGTGGAGCTGCAAACGGACAGTTCTGGCTTGTCTGCTTGCATTCGGTTGTGCATTTGCAATGGGTCTCATTGTCATTTGCAATCACTCTGCAGTTCTGGGCAGCTCAGGATGCTGTCATCATTCCACCAATTGCTTGTTGCAGCTGAGCTGCGGCCAGATAGCTAATAAAAAATGGACTGGGGTCGCACACCTTCTTAAGTATACCAAAATAAATATTTTTATTGATAGCTTAACTACAAATCATCCCATAAATACCCACAATATAATTGCATAAATCCCAAACAATTAAAACCACCAAATGCGGAGCATCAGTAGCTATACGCATGTGACCACACTGTAGTGATGCTTATTTTTGGATATAGCTATCCTGGCCAGGAAATATACCATACCATCAACACAAGCATCCGCGCAACCTCTCTCCTTTCACACTTGTGCCAAAGCTGATCAGAGTGTCGGGGGGCCCCCTTGTCCAAACAATGAAGTCTGATGCACCATGACTCCAGCAAGATATGCTTTAAAAGTTATGCACATTTCATTTCGCTGCCGCATATAGCCTGACAGCATTGGTTGGTCTCACCCCTCCTCTCGTCAGCTACTTCTCTGCAGTGTATTCCGGGTACAGGTTTTTAACCATTCAGTCCTGCCCCACTCGCGCTGGGGTCAGTAAGGATGCCTCCTCACAGCGCTATGTGCCGCTAAGATGCAAGACGCCAGCCCGGAATCCCATCCGGCATGTGTGGAGGAGGATGCTGCGCCACACGCATCCGCGTAAGCTCCGCCCACCGACGCGTTTCACGTCCTCATTGGACGTTTCATCAGGGTGTGTCCAAGCCTTCTACTAGCCCGTCCTTTGTATCCACCTTGACTCCGCCCCCCTCTCTCCGTTATCCTGTCATTGAGGTCATCCTGTATAGAAGCTCACGCGGGGGGGGGGGGGGGGGGGGGAGGGGGGGGGGGAAAGGTTCCTGTGAATATCAACTGTTTTATTGTAGTATTAGGCAATGGCTCTCATCCTCATCTTTTTTACATACAATAGTACATTTATATGGGCAGAGTCAGCATTAAGGCAAGTATACTCAGGCCAATCCTTTTCACAGACAGAAACAGAGATAATGATCTTTACATTATTTCTTATCCTTATCATTTTTGTCCCCAATATATATGCAGACATATTCTCGATTAAACTTGATGTTCAGATTTATTTCAACAGTTCCTCGATCTCTCAGCTACTTTCATGGCACACATATGGGACATATAATAAATTTTGCTTGTATCTTCTTATCTTTCCTCACTCAAAGAGGCATACTTAAAGGCACAGTTCATGTTTGTGGCACAGTTCATACACTGCGGATCCACTCACAGCTCATGCTCTACCCTTATGTCTAGTTTAGCCCAGGAATTTCCTCATTGAGGGACCACAATCAGGGGACACCACATTAAATATACCTATTTATTCTGAGGAAGGGGGATAGGTCCAATTCTGCATTGAGTCCACCCGGAGTTACACTTCCAAGTTTGAAGATCCACATGGCCTCTTTGCAGTAGAGGACCTCATCAAAATCTCCCCTCCTCCCAGAAATCTTCAAACTATAAATTCCCCTAACTGAGGTCCCCTTCAAGCTGTTCTGATGGTGATCCCTATAGTGATCATAGATTATCCCTGTAGCCTTGCCACTTGTAATCTTACAAAAATGCTCCAACACCCTCTCTTTTAATGCTCTTTTGGTTTTACCTATGTATTTTAGGCCGCAAGGGCATTGTATCATATACACTACTTTTTTTGTGTCACAGTTTATAAAGGATCTAATCGTATATTCCTTTTCTCCCCTGCAGTCAAAAAATACACTGGTACGGTCCACATAGGGACACATCTTACATTTAGAGCATTTAAACATCCCCATGGGTTTCCTCTGGTCAAGCCATGTAGATAGCCCTGGATTTCCTGCATGCATGTTGTTACATAATTCTGCATGTATTTCTTATGGGGGTCCTTTGCATTCACAGCCAGCTAGCAAATGATAATCAAGCCAGCTCAGGATTGATTATCATTCAGCAGTGTGGAGATTTGCATACCTGCATCCATTGGCTGATGCCAGCATAACAGTCTGTCTCCCATTACTTACCCCGCCTGTCATAGTGCTCACTACTCTGATCTACTGGGCACCTTGTTACTCTGTATAGTTCTGTTATTGTAGTTCTATGCGACCTTATTACTTGTGCTTTAGCTAGTTCTTGATAAATATATATGCAGACTTGCTAATATATATTTATCCGTTAGTTGAGCTGTTTGTTATTTTTCTTATTATTGTGTATTGCCTAGTTCCATGCTTGATGGACGTTCGCTGCATCCGTGGTGGATCAGTGAAGTCCATTATCCAGATAGCTTGGATTCTGCCATCACCACGTTGGTGACTGGCAGTATTCCTGCTACTCTAGTTTCTGGGAAAGTAACTATAGGCTGCAGTTGCTATTAGTTACGTTCTGTCCTGTAGTCTTGCCTGGGTGGATGCTTGCTGGTGACTGTTGTTAGCCAGCTTGCTCTGCTTCTGTGGACGTGACTGTGAGCTGCGGTTGCTACTAGTTACGCTCCAATCTATAGTCCTGCCTTGTCTGTCTGAATACTTGCTATCGCTAAGGCAGCACAGTGCGAACTAAGGCAGCGCAACATCACACTGCACTGCCATTGTGTTTTATTTGTAGCGATATCGGAAGCCCAGAGCTGCAGTTGCTCTGGGCAGCCTGTGTAACCTCTTCCATTATCCAGCTCTTAGCCTTGTTGTGCTGGGTGGTCAGAAAATATGACCCCCCCCCCCCAGCGTTACAGTTTCCCTGGTTGCGGTATATTTGGGGCAGTGCAGCAGGAAGTGATCTACACTTCTCCTCAAAAGTTTGTTATAAGTTAAAGCGTAAGTGTTCAACACTCACCTAGCAACCTGAACAAGGACTACAGCCTGACACATTAAGGGACTTTGATATGACTGCTGAGATCATGCCAAGCAAATTTTGAGGAACACAGACATTCTGCTTGAAAGTGCCTAAATTAACAGGTAATGTGTACCATATGTTCAGGGGCTTAACTACAAATTGTGAGGCTCCCCCTAAAGTTAAATGTGAAAAATATATGAAAATGAATTTTAAAGAAATAATTAACTGAAAATTGGCATGTGCATACGTTTTTACCCCCTTTGCCATGAAACCCCTAAAAAGTTCTGGTGCAACCAATGACCTTCAAAAGTCACATCATTATTAAAGTGTTGTCCACCTGTATGCATGTAGTTAGAGGTATATGGAGGCTGCGATATTAACTTCCTTTTAAGCAACACTAGTTGTCTGGCTATCATGCTGATCTTCTGCCTTTATACTTTTAGCCATAGAGCCTGAACAAGCATGCAGCAAATCAGGTGTTTCTAACATTATTGTCAGATCTGATAACATTAGCTGCATGCTTGTTTTTAGTGTTATTTAGACACTACTGCAGCCAAATAGACCAACAGGGCTGCCAGGCAACTGGTACTGCTTAAAAGGAAATAATAATAATAACCCAAACAATTGTATACCGCTTTTCTCCTATTGTCAAAGTGCTCAAGATCTGCAGAAACTGGGACGCGCTCAAGAGGCTACCCTGCACTGTTAGAGAGTCTTGCTTTGAACTCCTTACTGAATAGATACTGACCCTGGCCAGGATTTTGAACCATGGTCTCCCATTTCAAAGGCAGTGCCCTTAACCAGTACACTATCCAGCCACTTTTAAATAAAAATGGTAGACTCCATATACCTCTCACTACAGTTGTCCTAGTACCCACTAATGCAATTGCGATTAGGGCTATTTGCAATAACAGGTCATTCAGCATTTTGGACACTCCAATGCAAAGTATACACTTGCTGCAAAATCAGTTGTGAATTGCTTTTCAAAGTAATTTTGCAGTGATTTGGGAGCCAAATGTTTTTGTTTGTTTTTGCTAAATAAAGTTTAATGTACTCACTCACAGAACTCACATCAGGGTGTCCTGATGTCTGGGTTCTGTTCGCAGCCCTGCTCCTTAGCAGAAAGGCCACAGGTGCTTCTCTGATTGAAGCTAGAGAAGCACCTATGACCTCTTCTGCTACGGGGCAGCACCATGGACAGAAGCTGGACATTGAGGCTCGTTTCCACTAGGGCGAATCCGCATGCGGGCACTGCATGCGGATTCGCATACCTAATGTTAGTGGATGGGGCCGTTTCCACATGTGCGGCGTGCGGGAGCGATTTGGCGGCGGGCCAAATCTGCACGGCGGGACCCGCAGAATTCGCCTGCGTCGGGAATCCGTGCGAATCGCCGCTAATGTATTTAATAGTAAAAACGCATGCGTTTTTACCCGCGATTTCGCGTGCGATTTCGCACACTTTACAATGTTATTTTGCCCTGGCAGTGTCATGGTTAATTTCGCATGGCACCCTGCCATGCGAAATCGCACGCGAAATCGCGGGTAAAAACGCATGCGGAAACGCACCCGCATGCGTTTTTACAAGCGTCGGAATGCCGGCGAAATCGCGTCGCACTAGTGGAAACGGGCCCTGAGACATCCGTTGAGTATGTAAAGCTTTATTTATACAAGGAAATAGCTGCAAAACTTCTAGGAATAGCTGCACACATTGCTTACACAATCTCAAAGTGCTGCAGCGATTCCTAGCGTGTCCATGGCCTAAACATGTAATGCTGTAGACATGATGTAGGTGATGATTCATGCAAGGCTGCATTTGCAGTCAATCACTGGGAAACTATTGGGGTTCATATAGCTAAAGTAAATTAATGACAAGCAAAAGGGCTGAATTATGGGGGCTGTGAAGATTAGACCAATATTGGAGCTTATTAAGGTAAGGTGCCCTATTCTTCTGTAAATAGTTACTAACTTTCTGTTTCCTTATATATTTCCCCTTTGGTCCAGCGACGCTAACTATTTTGGAAAACATGACAGATATTGTCAAAGATGTTACAAGAGAACCTTCAGTGACATATCTGTCACTACCTACTTAAAGCGGAATATAACTCTACATTTCAACTTTGCTCTAAAACATTATTTACAGCATATTATATGCAACCAGCATTTTTTTTTTTACTAGACCAGCATTGGAAGGGTTACACAGGGCTTTAAAGTTCCTTTAGATTTCTGCAGACGCATCCGAAGCTGAAAAGAGATACATTTTGTTTACAGAAATGTATCTAAGTGTTTAATGTGACTCATCTCTCTGACTGAGAAGGAGCTTGGAGGACTGCCAAAGAGTGTGTAACTGTTTATCAATAGATACATAGAATGTAACAATCTGAACTTCTGCATATCTCTCCACGGAACTTGAAACGTCTGTGTTTAACCCTTCCAATGCTGGTCTAGGAAAAAAAAAATGCTTTTTGCATATAATATGCTGTAAATAATATTTTAGAGCAAAGTTGAAATGCAGGGTTATATTCCGCTTTAAGTCACTCTTGTCTCCTGTAACTGACAGTGCATTAGCATGCATGATCGATGTATACAAATCATTGAAGATGAACAAATGATCAGGCAAATTAATCCATCAGGTTAAATCATTTTGTTGCATTCAAGAATTTGTTGTTGATTATTATCTTTTTTGTTGGCCGCGAGTAAATCATTATCTGATTGAGCGTCATGGATCATTGGTTACAAACGACATATATCTTTTATCTATATTGTTCCTTGTGGAGTTTACTGGTAGGATAGTGGCATACATTATGTACCTGGTTCTGGTCTAATTGCACCTTTAAAAATGCAAAAAAAAAAAAAAAAGGATAATGGGAATACTGGTTCTTATAAAAATGGCAATCGCTCCAAAAGACAGTGTTATGCTGGGTACACACTATGAGATTTTATGGTCGATTTACTGTCAGAGCGATTATTTCCAACATGTCCGATTTACTTTCCGATCGATTTCCGAGCATTTTCCGATCAATTTCCTATTAAAGTTAATAGATTAAAGTTAATCAGAAAATGCTTGGGGATTGATCGGAAAGCAAATCAGACATGTTGGAAAATAATCGATCTGACAGTAAATCGACCATAAAATCTCATAGTGTGTACCCAGCATAAGACTCACTGGTAGCATATTTTCCAGTAATTGAAAGGACTTAATTCATGAGTGACAACCCTTCCACTTTGTGTGTGTATATGTATATATATATATATATATATATATATATATATATATATAGATATATATATACATACACACACACACACACATATACCGTATTTTTCGGAATATAAGACGCTCCGACATATAAGACGCACCTAGTTTTAGATGGCAAAAATCAGGAAAAAAAAATTAACTAAACCTAGATGCGTCTTTGGTGCAGGGGCGTCTCACCAACCTACTCCCCTCTAAAATGTCTCCATCTAGGCTACACTGGCCAGCTACACTACACTTCACTAACTAACCCCTTCTGCCCCCCACCAACTACACTACACCTCACTACACTTCACTAACTAACCCCTTCTGCCCCCCACCAACTACACTACACCTCACTACACTTCACTAACTAACCTCTGCTGTCCCCACCAACTACACTACACTTCACTAACTAACCCCTTCTGTCCCCCACCAACTACACTTCACTAACTAACCCCTTCTGCCCCCCACCAACTACACCTCACTACACTTCATTAACTACCCTCTGCTGTCCCCACCAACTACACTACACTTCACTAACCTATGCTGCCCCCACCAACTACACTACACTTCACTAACTAACCCCTTCTGCCCCCCCCCCCACCCACCAACAACACTACACTATGCTACACTTCACTAACTAACCTCTGCTGTGTCTCACCTGATCCTGCCGCCGCGCTCCTGTCCTCCATCAGCGGTAATCCGAGGCTGCCCGATCATCCAGATTCATGTCTTCTGTATCATGAGGCTTCCCACTCATTAAGGATGCAGCTCTTTGGTGTCCCATCCGCCGCGTTCCTCATCGCTGCAGTCTCGGTATATAGACTGCAGCCTTCCGGTGTACTCGTTCCTCTGCCGATACGCTTCCTAGTTAAAGCGTCATAGGCACTTCCTGGTTACAGCGCACGTGACGTCAGGCGCACGTGCGCTGCGGGTCACACAGAAGAGGCACTGTAACCAGGAAGTGCCTATGACGCGGTAACTAGGAAGAGTATCGGGCAGAGGAATGCGTACACCGGAAGGCTGCAGTCTGTATACCGAGACTGCAGCGATGAGGAACGCGGCGGATGGGACGCCAAAGAGCTGCATCCTTAAGGAATGGGAAGCTTAATGATACAGAAGACATGAATCTGGATGGTCGGGCAGCCTCAGATTACCGCAGATGGAGGAGAGGAGAGTGGCGGCGGCAGGATCAGGTGAGTATATTCTGGGACCCAAAACCGTACCTTTTGAATATAAGACTCACCCACTTTTCCTCCCCAGTTTTGGGGAAGAAAAAGTGCGTCTTATATTCCGAAAAATACGGTATATACAGTGATGTGAAAAACTATTTGCCCCCTTCCTGATTTCTTATTCTTTTGCATGTTTGTCACACTTAAATGTTTCTGCTCATCAAAAACCGTTAACTATTAGTCAAAGATAACATAATTGAACACAAAATGCAGTTTTAAATGATGGTTTTTATTATTTAGTGAGAAAAAAAAACCTCCAAATCTATATGGCCCTGTGTGAAAAAGTAATTGCCCCCCTTGTTAAAAAAGAACTTAACTGTGGTTTATCTCACCTGAGTTCAATTTCTGTAGTCACTCCCAGGCCTGATTACTGCCACACCTGTTTCAATCAAGAAATCACTTAAATAGGAGCTATCTGACACAGAGAAGTAGACCAAAAGCACCTCAAAAGCTAGACATCATGCCAAGATCCAAAGAAATTCAGGAACAAATGAGAACAAAAGTAATTGATATCTATCAGTCTGGTAAAGGTTATAAAGCCATTTCTAAAGCTTTGGGACTCCAGCGAACCACAGTGAGAGCCCTCATCCACAAATGGCAAAAACATGGAACAGTGATGAACCTTCCCAGGAGTGGCCAGCCGACCAAAATTACCCCAAGAGCACAGAGAAAACTCATCGGAGAGGCCACAAAAGACCCCAGGACAACATCTAAAGAACTGCAGGCCTCACTTGCCTCAATTAAGGTCAGTGTTCACGACTCCACCATAAGAAAGAGACTGGGCAAAAATGGCCTGCATGGCAGATATCCAAGGCGCAAACCACTTTTAAGAAAAAAGAACATTAAGGCTCGTCTCAATTTTGCTAAAAAACATCTAAATGATTGCCAAGACTTTTGGGAAAATACCTTGTGGACCGACGAGACAAAAGTTGAACTTTTTGGAAGGTGCGTGTCCCGTTACATCTGGCGTAGAAGTAACACAGAATTTCAGCAAAAGAACATCATACCAACAGTAAAATATGGTGGTGGTAGTGTGATGGTCTGGGGTTGTTTTGCTGCTTCAGGACCTGGAAGGCTTGCTGTGATAGATGGAACCATGAATTCTACTGTCTACCAAAAAATCCTGAAGGAGAATGTCCGGCCATCTGTTCGTCAACTCAAGCTGAAGCGATTTTGGGTGCTGCAGCAGGACAATGACCCAAAACACACCAGCAAATCCACCTCGAATGGCTGAAGAAAAACAAAATGAAGACTTTGGAGTGGCCTAGTCAAATTCCTGACCTGAATCCTATTGAGATGTTGTGGCATGACCTTAAAAAGGCGGTTCATGCTAGAAAACCCTCAAATAAAGCTGAATTACAACAATTCTGCAAAGATGAGTGGGCCAAAATTCCTCCAGAGCGCTGTAAAAGACTCATTGCAAGTTATCGCAAACGCTTGATTGCAGTTATTGCTGCTAAGGGTGGCCCAACCAGTTATTAAGTTCAGGGGGCAATTTCTTTTTCACACAGGGCCATGTAGGTTTTTAGTTTTTTTTCTCACTAAATAATAAAAACCATCATTTAAAACTGCATTTTGTGTTCAATTATGTTATCTTTGACTAATAGTTAATGTTTTTTGATGAGCAGAAACATTTAAGTGTGACAAACATGCAAAAGAATAAGAAATCAGGAAGGGGGCAAATAGTTTTTCACATCACTATATATACATACATACACAAGCAACTCCCCATTACTTACTATTATTAAGAAAGATGATATCACAAAATAATGCTTCAAAAACAAATTTTAATCAATGTAAAATAAAGGATGGGTAGTTAGGGTGATGTCCTTTTCAATATTGGAAAAAAAATGCTGGCAGTTAATTAAAATTTGCCTTTTCTGATAATTTCCAGGATAGCACAACTGAGAGGAGAACCATGAGCTAAACATTGGAGGGGATGAACAGCCTGCAACACTTTAATACCAAAGAACAAGTCTGAAATATCTATTGTGTTTCCCAAATGTATTTTTGCTGGACCAGGTAGATGTGCTGCAAGTCTAGTTTGCTAGTGGCTCCAGGCTCCAGCCCTCTCTGTCCATGAAGTTGATGCTGCTCATTTGGAATGAGTTGTAATAATTCTTGGAAGCTCTTTGGTTTGTAAGCTGTAAGTCAGGTAAATATTCTGCTGAATCCATCTGGCAATGGTCGCTTTTAAAGCTTGTCTGCCATTGGCTATGATTAAAGGATACCCGAACTGACATGTGACATGATGAGATAGACATGTGTATGTACAGTGCCTAGCACACAAATAACTATGCTGTGTTCCTTTTTTTCTTTCTCTGCCTGAAAGAGTTAAATAGCAGGTATGCAAGTGGCTGACTCAGTCCTGACTCAGACAGGAAGTAACTACAGTGTGACCCTCACTGATAAGAAATTGCCCTTTTTTACCTCTTTCTTGCTCTCAGAAGCCATTTTCTGCTAGGAAAGTGTTTTATAGTTGGAATTTCTTATCAGTGAGGGTCACACTGTAGTCACTTCCTGTCTGAGTGAGGACGGAGTCAGCCACTTGCATACCTGATATTTAACTCTTTCAGGCAGAGAAAGAAAAAAAGGAACACAGCATAGTTATTTGTGTGCTAGGCACTGTACATACACATGTCTATCTCCTCATGTCACATGTCAGTTCGGGTATCCTTTAAAGGATACATGAGGTAAATGGTGCTTCACCGGGAGCATTCTGCGCACGTGGGGAGTACGATCGAGGGAGGCACACACGCATTCACCGTGAAAGTGCGGAAGACGCTGACCCAGATCCTAGTGTAGAGGACAGCTGGAGAGTACAGTACATAAGAACTACGGTGAGGTACATGGAGACTTCTAGGGGCTGGAAGAAGCCATAGGTGAGCAATGCAACATTCTCCTCACATATCCTTTAAAGAGACCCTGAAGCGAGAATAAATCTCGCTTCAGAGCTCATAGTTAGCAGGGGAATGTGTGCCCCTGCTAAAACGCCGCTATCCCGCGGCTAAACGGGTGTCCCTTCACCCCCAAACCCACCCCCTCAAACCTTGGTCGTAAATCTCCTTTTCCTGGAGGCAGGGCTAACGGCTGCAGCCCTGCCTCTAGTCGCGTCTATCAGACGCGCATCGCCGCCTCTCCCCCGCCCCTCTCAGTGAAGGAAGACTGAGAGGGGCAGGGGAGAGGCGGAGATACGCGTCTGACAGACGCGCGTGGGGCAGGGCTGCGACGGTTAGCCCTGTCCCAATGCGGAAGCGCTCCCCCGCTGTACGGAGGAGATTTAGGGGTGAAGGGACCCCCGTTAAGCCGCGGGATAGCGGCGTTTTAGCAGGGGCACACATGCCCCTGCTATCTATGAGGTCTGAAGCGATATTTATTCTCGCTTCAGACTCTCTTTAAGGACACACAAGGACTCTGAAACATATTAGCCAATTTATGCTGTAGTGTACATGGTTGCCTAAATAAAGCTTTTTGTATCTTTCTACCTCCTGGCATGTGCGGACTTCGTTTGAACAAACATTTCCACAAGCAGCTTGGTGTCCAGCACCCCCAGCAGAGGAGGGGAAGGTAGAGTGTGTTCCATTTTCACCAAAAACTTGTCTTTCATTCATTTTACCTAAGAAAAGCAATAATAAAGCATTTGGATTTGCTGTTCCTACTATTAATGGATAATACAACATCTAACATCCAAACAGTGTAATCATTCTTCCCTTGTATTAGATGTATTGCTGTAAGAGGATGAAAAATAAAATGACTGAGATCTGTGGAAGTCGGAAGGAACTTGACATGACTATGTACCAAAAAACTGGAAAAGGACTCTTTGATAGACAAGGACTGAAGCTCTTCAATCCTTCTTGGGCCATGGCAGTTGTTTGATGCTGTTTCAGCAGACCATATGTTCAGTACAGTTGTTGTCTGGCAAGGCAGCACAGCACATCCCTAAACGATGCGCAACAATTGAGCCCTTTGTGTTACACTTATCTGACCCACTGGAAGCCACTCATTCATTCGCCTATATGTCACCCCTCCTTTGAACAATTGAACTTGGCTATTGCTAAACGTGACTAGCAATGATACAATTTTGGTTGTACAATCTTACTAAATCTCTGTAGTAGTAGGGTAAACTGAATAAATATACTTTGAATGGATACTTAAAGAGACTCAGAGATGAAGAATACTAAAGCTCTGTTACATACCCGGGGCTTTCTTCTGCCCCATAAAAACGTCTAAGTCCCGTGCCATCCTCCTGCGGTCTGCTGTTCAGCCGCGGTGAGCTCCGGTAAAAGGCTCAGTCGATGCCAGTCTGGATCTACTGCGCACACGCAGACCTCCCGCACATGCGCAGTAGACCCGGACTGATGTTACAGAGCCTGTTACCGGGGCTCTCCTCAGCTGAACGGCTGAAAGCCCCGGGTAAGTATCAGAGCTTTAGTATTCTTCGTCTTTCAGTCTCTTTAAGTTAGTCTCTCATATTACATAGAAGTGGTAAAATTGTACAATCAAGAAAGTATCATTGATTGGCACCTTTAGCAACATAATTGTACAGTGTTCATTCTTTGCAGTGTTGCCCTAATCATCAAGCAACAATTGTTAAGGGTGACACTGATTGAGCCTGTCTATGACCTTAAAGGGATTGTTAAGTAAAATAAATGTGCCCAGTTTGACTTACCTGGGTATTTTTCTAGTCCCCCGCCATATTTCCCTGCTGCTCCATTCATTTGCTCTTCCCCTCTGAAAACTGGCAGACTCTTCCAGTTGCGAGCCACTGCGCATGAGCGATCCCGACCGAGCCACTCCTCGATTGTGCTTCTGTGGCCAGTAGAGTTCTGCGCAAGAGCAGTAGCAATTTTTATTTACTGGGCAAGCGCAGAACCTAATGGAGGGTGCGTGGCAAAGGTTTGCACATGCATTGTTCAGAGGGGGGAAGTAATGGATAAACGGAGCAGCATGGAATGAGGAGGAGGGACCAGGAGGGCTTCAGGAGGCTGGAAGAAGCCCCAGGTAAGTAACTGGCCAGATTTATATTACTTAAAATTTCCTTCAAGGTGCCCACTAAAGATACCATTTTTAGTGAAAAGTGTATTAAAAAAATAAAAAATAAAAAGATTAATTAGCAATAGCCAGTGCCTGCACCCCGCCCCCCTGAGGTGTTACATTTCAAAGGGGGAATAGTAATCAGCAAGGGCCTGGACTTTGTGCAGGAGCAGGGTGAGCCTTTTTCGGCTTCACTCTGAGCTGAGATGGCCCACACTGAGAATAGATAGACCCACTGATACCCCCTTTCCTATAAGAAATGTTTATCTTTTCTGGAATAGATCATCAGGTACATCTGTATGTTTGATATTGAGGTGAAACATCTCCCAGTGTGATGTGAGGACCATGGCCTTGACAGTTTGCTGCCTGTGAACCTTGTTGCATTGTTGGAAACAACAGCTTTTTTCCAACTGCTAAGCAAGCAGTATCTCTCTCTTTCCATATGTCTCCATGGCAGCACGATTGGGTTAAGTCCCACCCACTTCACCCCATAGGACACATGATGTATAAATGAATTCCCTATAGCATCCCCCCCTAGTCTTTTTGTCCTCGTGATCACCTCACCCCGGGACGTGGCAATTTAAGAAGTTTGAAGAAGTTTATCATGGAGATCCGCTTCCTACCTTCCAGCAGGTTCAGCCTCTCCTGCTGATGTTTCCCTGCCTCCAACCAATGGACGCTGGCTGGAGAAATAACCACTTCTGGCCGTGGTTCTAAGGTTTGGTGTGACTGCAATGCTCCTTCACCACCTGGTATATACTGATATATATATATATATATATTCTTGTCGGGTTACATGCAATGCTTCTATTTCAGTGCCTCCGCTTTAGTGTTTGGCCTGTCAGGTGCACGGCTCACTCACTTGCGTATGGCGGTAGTGATGCTTCCGCCTTCGGCTTGGCGTGCGCTCCAACCTGAGTTTACATTTCCGGGGGGCGATGTCACGCGTGAAGTCACGCGTACGTTACTTCCGCCGCCATAACCAAGCGCCTGATTGTACGGCTAGATGCCGTGGCTCCGCCCTTTGCCGCTATTGGTCTGATTAAGACTTGAGGGCAGATTTAACTGCATGCCGCATCTCACTCCAGCTGTCAGACGGAGTGTGGACGGGCAGCGTGTGGACCTCGCCTGCTGTGTCGCGGCAAGTTGATAGAAGCAAGACATAAGGTATGAGGCAGGAGCCGGTGAGATCCAGAGGTTAGAGGATAGTTCATCTTCTATTCTTGCTTTAGGAACTCATAGCATGTTTTACTTTTGTACAGCAGGGTTGCTGTTGCTATGGAGGCACTGTTACCTGACACTGACCAGAGCAATGGCTTAAGGTAGGAAGCAGTATGTAAGTGGCCTGTATATAGGTATTAAAGAGAGCTGTCTAAATTACATCCTATTGTCGTTACAGACTGATCCAAGAGCAAGTACTGGAGCTGGATGAAGTGGAAGTTTATGAGGGTCCATCCTATAGATACTCACCTAAAAGGAGGTCACCCTCAAGGAGGAAGACTCGTTCACGTTCTCGCTCCCGTTCTCGCTCTAGAAGACGCTCTGAACACAGGAGAGATAGAAGCAAATCACCTAGATACAGAAGCTCACGCTCAGATTCAAGGAGAAGATGCTGGGCCTGTGACAGAGATTTCTTGCCTGGAAAGCTAGTATGCAGAGGATGCTTTGATTCCATGGCTAGAGAACCAGAGCAACCTAAAGATATATCCCTAATGATAAAGCAAGCAGTACAGGAGTCCATGGAACAATATATTGCATCTTTACCAACTCCTAATTCACGGGATACTATGGAGACTCGGAAGGAACCCGTATCTAATCCCGACGGAGATCTGGAACAACCAATAGTGGGATTTGACTTTGCTCTAGTACAACCGTATATAGCTTCGATAAGGGAAGCCATGGACTGGCAGGAGGATGAGACCCCGACTACATCTTCTCAGTCGCAAAGAGAATACTATGCTCATCTTAATAAAAATGTTAAGACATTTCCGTTTATAGATAAAATCCAGGAGATTATATTAGATGAATGGAAGAGAGTTTACAAGAAACCATCGGTTTCTAATAAATTAAACAAGATGTACCCATTGGAAGAAAAGAAGACGGAGGTCCTTGATGAACCCCCCAAAGTAGACGCATCTATTATGAATCTTGCTAGACATGTAACTCTACCTCGAGAGAATGCGGTCTTATTCGCTGATCCATTAGATCGAAAGATAGATGCAGAATTAAAAAAGTCGTATACATACTCAGGAAGCGCTTGTAAACCGGCAGTTGCACTTACAGCAGTATCAGAGGCATTAAGAACCTGGACTAGCAATATTGAAGAAGCCATTAGGTCTGACGCAGACAAGGATACTATTTCCGCTTTGGATGATTTCAAACTAACGGTGGACTTTATTGGTGAAGCGTCAGTGGATATCCTGCGGTGTTCCTCTAGATCCATGCTCAGTTCAGTCGTTTCCAAGAGAGCATTATGGCTTAAGCACTGGTCGGCCGACCAGGGGTCTAAACAAGACTGGTGCAAGATCCCTTATGATGGGAGAAACTTATTCGGACAGGAAATGGAGACCGCCATCACAAGGGTAACCGGTGGCAAGTCGAGGATGATTCCCAAAGACCGCAAGAGTAAGAGACCAATTGTGGCTCAAAGACCTAACTTTCAGCAGAATAGATACAGAGCAGCTACAAACTACAGATCATCAGGTGGTTTCAGATGCAACTGGCACAGCTCTCAGTCGACACTCCAGAGAATCAATAAACAGAAAAAGGCCAACCAGGGGTCAAGTCAGCAAAAGACTTTTTGATGGTCAATCCGCCCGGACACTGCCAGTAGGCGGGAGGCTTCAGGCCTTTGCGAGTGTCTGGGCGGAAAACATCAAGGATCCCTGGGTGGTCCAGACAGTAAAAAACGGGCATCGCTGAAGGTTTACCTCGACACCACGACAGATCTTTGCAGTAACAAAGATTCCAACAGCTCAAGAGAAGATACAGGTGCTTATGGACTATATACAGGATTTACTGAGGAAGAACGCAATTATAGAAGTACCTCAAAGACAGAGAGGCAGAGGGGTCTATTCCCCTCTATTCTTTGTCAAGAAGAAGACAGGAGACCTCCGACCTGACATGGACCTCAGGAGATTAAACAAACATATCAAGCTCAGCAAATTCAAAACGGAGACACTACAGACAATGACGAAAGTTTTTCTCAAGGACGACTGGGCCCTCTCAGTAGACTTAGAGGACGCCTATCTCCATATCATGATACATCCTCAATACCAAAAATTTCTCAGATTTGCAGTAGGAAACCATCACTACCAGTTTCGCTGTCTACCATTCTGTATTTGTACCGCCCCAAGAACATTCTCAAAAGTGCTATTGTCGTTAGTCGAGACTCTGAGAATAAGTGGACTCAGGCTATTCCACTACCTGGACGACATACTACTTCTGGGGCAGGACGAAAAACAAATCTTACTACACAGACAGATATTACTGAATCAACTGGAGAACTTTGGATGGAAGATCAATCTGAAAAAGAGTCAACTTTTACAATCCAGAGAGACTGTGTTCCTAGGAGCCATATTCCGGGCGCAGTCGAATACGATAAGTCTTCCAATAGACAAGCAGGAAAAATTAATTCAGAAGGTGCGGAATACAATCTGTGCATCATCACTAACGGTGACCCAGAGTCTAAGTCTAACAGGATCAATGACCTCGACAATCCCAATGGTCCGTTGGGCCCAATGGCATGCCAGGGAATGGCAAGTAGGTTTTCTGGCGCAATGGCACAGCAGGAAGATGTCACAGCAGATTGTAATCTCACAGCCCATGAGGGACAGTTTATACTGGTGGACCAGAAGGGAGAACCTGTCAGTCCCATTAATGATTTTCCCACCCTCTCTGATCATAATTACTACAGATGCCAGTCGGAGGGGGTGGGGAGGTTACCTACGAGAGAAGGTAGCTCAAGGAGGATGGAGCTGGGAGGAGTCGGACCTCCCAGCGAACGTTTTGGAGATCAGGGCAGCACATCTGGTCCTGCAGGAGTTCAAACACCTTGTAAAGGGGAAGTTCGTGCTGTTACGAATGGACAACAGAACGGCAGTTGCCTATGTAAACAAACAGGGCGGGACGAGGTCCAGAAGGTTATTACAGGAAGTCGCCCCTATATTCCAACTGGCAGAGGAACATCTTCTCAGTATCTCAGCAACGTATATTCCCGGGATACAGAATACCGAGGCGGACTATTTGAGCAGACACCATCTCGACAACAACGAGTGGTCCCTGAACAACAACATATTTCGACAGATATGCAGCAGGACAGGTACGCCACAAGTGGACCTTATGGCAACAGGCAAGAACACCAAGTGCAGAGCCTATATGTCCAGGTGGAGAATGATGGGGGCGATAGCAACCGACGCATTGCTGGCGGACTGGAACTTCAATCTGGGATATGTATTTCCCCCAGTTCCTCTCATCCACCGCTTACTACTAAGATTGCTCAGGGAACGTGTGACGCTAATAGCGATCATCCCCTTCTGGCCCAGACGGCCGTGGTTCCCCCTACTATGGTACCTAAGTGTGTCTCAACCGATGAGACTACCTCACTGCTCCAACCTGTAGCATCAGGGTCCAATTCTGCATTCCAATCCAGAAACATTGCAATTAACAGTATGGATATTGAAAGGAAAAAGCTTGAAGCCCTAGGATTCTCGGATGCGGTGGTCAATACCATTCTAAAGGCCTGTAAACCGTCTACTAAAACGTCCTATGAGAAGATTTGGAATCGCTTCATAACTTTCTCAAATGGACTACAAAGTGATCCCCTTAGACCACAAGTGAAAGAGGTACTCCGGTTCTTACAGACAGGATTAGACAAAGACCTAGGATATCATTCACTTAAGGTGCAAGTTTCGGCCTTGTCAGCACTTACCGACACTAGATGGGCATTACATCCTCTAGTAGTACAGTTTCTGAGAGGGGCAATGAAGCAGAAGCCTCCTAGGAAGACTTTTTTCCCCAAGTGGGACCTACCCCTTGTGTTAGAGGTGTTATCAGAGCCACCATTTACACCAACTATGGACTGTACCACATTGCATCTAACTTAAAAAACAGCATTCCTAGTGGCCATTTCATCGGCTAGACGTGTTTCAGAACTACAGGCATTGAGCTCTGAGGAGCCTTATTTGACCTTTTTTCCAGATAGAGTGGTCTTAAGACCAATCCAACAATTTATTCCGAAAGTAGCATCCCTGTACCATTTTAATCAGGATTGGACTCTTCCCACATTATGGAAGGAAGATAGAGAAGTTCCACATCCCCTGGATGTAGGGGCCACTTTAAAAGAATACATCTCTAGGACTGCATCCATTAGGAAGTCGGAGAGACTCTTTATTATAGCCTCAGGCTACAGGAAAGGACTACCAGCTTCGTCCAAAACTATAGCAGGCTGGTTAGTTAGGACCATTTAGGAGGCCTATAAAATTCGTGGTCTAACTCCCCCCAAACAAGTATCAGCCCACTCGACCAGAGGCATGGCCGCTTCCTGGGCGGCATTCACTCAGGTCTCACCTGAAAAGATCTGCCAAGCGGCAAATTGGAAATCTCTAAACACGTTTATGAGACATTACAGGGTAGATCCTGCTGCCAATACTCCTGTGCAGTTTGGTACAAATGTGTTATCTGTAAATACTGTAAATAATGGGTGATGCAGCAAAAAAATAAAAAAGGGAAGTATGTATGAGATTGATATCATATATGAAGGATAATAAAAACTTCTGAAATCGCACCTCATCCCTCCCTAATTTATTGACTAGTTATCTACCTATCGTGCTGCCATGGAGACATATGGAATAAGGAAAATTGGATACTTACCTGCCAGTAATTTTCCTTTCCAGATGTATCCATGGCAGCACGAGGCGCCCTCCTTAGATTCGGTGATCCGAGTTACAAGACTAGGGGGGGATGCTATAGGGAATTAATTTATACATCATGTGTTACAAGACTAGGGGGGGATGCTATAGGGAATTAATTTATACATCATGTGTCCTATGGGGTGAAGTGGGCGGGACTTAACCCAATCGTGCTGCCATGGATACATCTGGAAAGGAAAATTACCGGCAGGTAAGTATCCAATTTTCCTTAATGAATTGCATGAACATTCTGTACCAATCACCTACCACCACCTATAATGAATTTAAGAAAATAAATCAGGGACATGAAATATGTTACAATAGGCAAACACTGACTAAATATTTTAAGTGATTATTGTAAAGAAAAACAAACAATATTATTAATTAAGTTATGTTCACTACAGTTCTTTAGTATACAGGAAATGTTATGTCTGTAGCTATAGGAAATATTTGAGATCGCAAGTCACACTCTCCAACAATTTGTGTACCCTCAACAAAGATGGCTGCACTACACCAGTGACCAGAAGCCACAACCTACTGTGAAGCAATAAGCACAGAACCAGTTTTACGTAGTCCTGGACCCACACCAACTAATCAGGGAAGCGAATAAAAAGAAATCACAAAGAAATCAGTTGATGATGCAAGTGAAACGATTCAGGCATGCGCTGCTCAGCACCTCTACACGCACAAGGCAAATGCATCTTCCCTACAGCTTCATTGGCCAGTAAGGCTAATGCGTCACTGTAACTGAAGTCACTGAATATGATCTCTCCGCAAAATAGTTCCTTTTTTTCTACTATGTTATTACTTATAGGATAATTCATCCACCACTACAATGTAAAGTTATCCCGGTAGCCTGAGCTCAGGATCACAATGCTGTGTAGAATGCACAATGACGAGCACTGCAATACGTAAGAATGGCGGAGGGATCTGTGCGGCAGGTGTAGGCTTGTGAAGAGGCTCTGCAGGGATCACCTTGCTTCTGGGTAGCTGCCGGCTACTGTCAATCGGACGACAGTAAGAAGAGTGTGGAGTGAGGCGCTATTGACTGCAGCCACACCCAGCTATACAGGTAATGAGTAACTTTCCGCTAATGCAATGCTGGTCAGTTGGGGACACTTATAGGCGGCGGCTAGATATTCATTTTTGTAGGATTCTAATTTACAAGCAGCTATGCTGGGGTCAATTCTCTGTTCTACATCTGCTCTGCAGGCATCTTACATGAGTACTTTATAGTGCGCCTGCGCGGTATATGTCCATCACTCTGGTCCATGAAGGCGGGCCTGCATATATGTGGATACAATTGTATAACTGGATGTAGCAGCTTGTAAGTACGCGACCATGATTCTCCTAGCTGCTACTCTGAGGCTAAAGATGGCTGCTCCCCTATAAAGTGCTGCATATGTAGTTGCTAAGGAGACAGAGGAGGCGTGTCCTGCCTCAGAAGTGGGCACAATTTTATACCATTGGGTACTGCATCTTGACTGCATAGTAGTCTGAGCTTGACCTGTAAAAAATAATGTATTCCAATCTAAATAAAATGTGTACTACAATGATAAGCTATTTCAAGGTTATTTACAGGCAGAGATGTAATATAAAATTTAATCTTGACAAGACTTTTATTTTTTGCCCTGTGAGATGAGCTGGAATTAGTAGGGGCTGAAGTAATAATTTGCACAGGACTATTTGGGGAGAGAATGATTATTTAAAAGTTTCTGTCAAGCTGTGCTTTCTGACCTGTAGAGCAAAATTTTCAAGAAAAGTCAAATGTTAAGATCCTGTATTTGTTCCTGCAAAAAGGAGTGTGGTTTTATTTACATAATTTACTTACGTAAAGTTATTTTTACTAGGTATAATTTTTTTCCTTCCCCCCCCCCCCCCCCATCTTAGTGACTCCCTTTTGAGTTATACCAGTTTACTTCATTTGCAATAAGGTGTTTGAAGTGTCTTATCCTGCGTTTATTGACAAAACATGGGCATACTAGCTACATTTAGCTAGTCGTTGTTACGTAATTTAATACACCTCACCCTTTTGAGACCAGTTACTTTATAGCAGGAGGGTGTTTTATTTTGTTGCACTAACAGGAAAATTTCATTTTCATATCATTATTTTGTAAATGTGTCAATTTTACATGTGTGTTACATATTATAGGATTTTTGTAAGTATATTTAACGCTCATAATGTAAATGGTAAAATAATGATATTTACAGTATGTGGCACTGCACTGGCTTTTCCAATTAGACAGTGGTATGCATTCTCGTGTGTATATATATATATATATATATATAGCTGTTCTATATTAAGCATCATGCAGCAAGATGCACTGTGCCCTTTTCAAGGTCATTTGTAATGTCAGCAGCTGAAGCATTTGCTAGAGAGGTCAGGGACTGAAAAAAACGAGGCATGCGGCACTGCATAGGTCAATAACCTAGTTGGAAGCATAGGGAGTTGATCCAATTTTGTAGCAGCTCAGTCCTTTTAATCCAATATGGCTTTCCTGGGTGTAGGTGGGCAGAAGCCTGATACAGAAAGGAAAAATTCTGGAAGCGAACGTTACATTTAATGAATGCCCAGACAGGAATAGTCCAGATATGTATTTTGTATACAAATCATAAGTGCATTTTAATTACGAGCAATCTGAATTTCATCCTTCTATTATCTTTCATCATTCACCCTTATCAGTTTTATATTGGCCACATGCCTTTCAATCTAATTGTTCAGTGTGCATTGACTTGCTGTTTTAATGGATACTGTCAAAATATTAAACAGTTTTCTTGATCATTTTGAACCGATTCTCACATTGATAATTTCATTTGCACCTATAAACATGAATAGAAAGTGGATGAGTGTGTGCCTAGAATAACAGCGGAAATTTTTCATTAATTTCGTTATGACTACCCTCAGAATATATTAGTAAAAGCCTTCTACATAAGCATGCATTGTTCTTTAGGCAACACTGCTGCCTCGTGGGACTGATGGCATTTAGAACAGTTTTTCTTTAAAGGGGCACTAGAGCGAAAAACTGTAAAATTTGAAATATGTGCAAACATATACAAATAAGAAGTACACCTTTTTTTTTCAAGAGTAAAATGACCCATACATTACTTTACTTTTCTCCTATGTTGCTGTCACTTACAGTAGGCAGTAGAAATCTGACAGAAGTGACAGGTTTTGGACTAGTCCATCTCTTCATAGGGGATCCTCAGCAAGGCTTTTATTCTTTATAAAGATATTCCCGAAAAAGGATTTAAACAATGATGCTGGCCAGCTTCCCTGTTCCCTACAGTTTTTTGGCAGTTGGACAGAGCAACTAACATTCACTAAGTGCTTTTGAAAATAAATATATCCCTGAGAATCCCCTATAAAGAGATGGACTAGTCCAAAACCTGTCACTTCTGTCAGATTTCTACTACCTACTGTAAGTGACAGCAACATAGGAGAAAAGTAATTTATGGCTCATTTTACTCTGGAAAAAATGTACTTCTTATTTGTATATGTTTGCACATATTTTAAATTTTACAGCTTTTCGCTGTAAAATTTAAAATTTGCTAGCTGCACGCAGCTAGCACTTTGCTAGCTGCGTGCAGTGCCCGATCGCCGCCGCTACCCGCCGATCCGTCGCGCCGCAGCCGCCCCCCCCCCCCCCCCGACCCCGTGCGCTGCCTGGCCAATCAGTGCCAGGCAGCGCTGTGGGGTGGATCGGAGTCCCCCTTGACGTCACGACGTCGATGACGTCATCCCGCCCCGTCGCCATGGCGATGGGGGAAGCCCTCCAGGAGATCCCGTTCTTTGAGCCCTGTCAATCATTCACTCCAGTCAGATGGCTAAGCTTGCCCACATGTATGAGATTTTGGCATGATATGGCTCAAAATGGTACAATAACACAACTGTTATTTCACTACAGAACACCATACACTGAATGCAGTACACTATCATACCAGACTGGCATTCATACAAGAGAGATGTCATATCTCACTGCAATATTAAAATTGTGCACACTACCATTCTCTGTAATAAATGGAGTGTTAAATCATAGAGCAAAACATGGCCTATTACATTGTACAATAGGAACAAAAGATGAACAAAAATCTGAACAGATACAGGGCGAAGAGTGCACACATTTCTATGAATGGAATGCATATGTAACAAGTGCAAAAAGAGGCCTTTGATGGATCAGTTTGCTTTCATGGCTAGGCTTTCTTGTAGCCTTTTTAGCATGCCATAGCTGAGCATGTGAACAAGTACCGATTTAATTTACTAAATTTTGACACAGCATTCTAGGGGATGTCAGACAGGTTCTAACTATTGCACTGTTCTCTACCCCCCCCCCCCCCTTTCACTGGTTACCCTTTCACAGCAATTGTATCAAATGGCTTTTTTCTAACTTTTCTTATACGCTGCTTTACTTAATGTTACAAAATTTCCAATTTTGAATTCTGAAGATGCCCTGTTGTGTAACAAACCTTGTTACTATTGATTGGATGCTTATCTGAAGGTTACATATCATTTCATTTTCACTGTCCTCTTTGAAATAATTCTGTAGCTGACCATATTTTTACCCTGCTGTTGTGTAAGAAGAGATACAGTACTGTGTTTGCACAACTCACTTTTTTATGATTTTTGGGTTTAATATTCTTTAACTACTCCTTACATCCTCAATGCTTAGTCAGAGACTTCCCGTATGCTGACATCCAACGGAATAGCTGAGCAATATCCTTCTGACTAGATCTTTTGTACTGTGCATGGTAAGGGAGGGGACATCCCCTGCAGTATTGTGTACTGCTGGTATGAGTGATGGTATTACTAGATATCTCTCTTTCTCAACCACAGAATGTTTGAATGAGTTATAGGTGATGCTTTACTGCTATAATTGGCTCACAAAAACCACACTCGTGTTGAGGTAAATGTATAAATTCCTACAAATATTTAAATCGGTGGCATGTATGAAAAGTATTTAACTATTCACATCCAATTGTATGATAATGAAAAATGAGACACGTTAGTGTAAGATTATGGCTTGTTCCATCTAGACATGTTTGCATGCATTTTTATGATTGCATGCAGACTGCATAATCCTTTGCAATAATTTGCTTTGCAAACTCACTTTGCCATTCTTACAACTGCATTTTTGTGCAACCGATTTCCAAAGCGTTGCTGCACACATTAAAGTAAGGGAAAGATGCAAGAAAAAATGCTTATAGGTAGGCATGGCGCTAATGCTTCTGAGTTGATGCCTATGTTATGCAGCTTAGAAATGGACCAATCAAATATCATCTAAGTGGAAAACATAAGCTCCTTACCACGTACATGCAAAAAGGGCACCAAGGAAATTTGGGTACCCAAAAGCCTGATAGTAGAGTATTGGTAAATTTACTGATATTCTTTTTCAGTGCAAATGACAATAGTAAAATATAGTAAAAAATACAGATATTTTACTACAGCTATATACAACCCTATTTTCACACTGAACCCTTCCACTACCAATGCCTAATCTTAACCACCCCTTCCCCATGTCTAACCTTAACCACCCCTTCCCCACGTCTAACCTTAACCACCCCTTCCCCACGTCTAACCTTAACCACCAAAGCTTAACCACCCACGCCTAGCCTTAACAGCCCTCCTGCTGCCAATCATCGCAAAAAACACAATTTTTCAACCTCCACTATAGACACCCATTGAAATAAAGGCATTGAGAGGTAATATTCAGGATATGGCTACATCAATGCATGAGATTTCAAACATATTTAAAAATGGTTGTATTTTCCAGTATATACAGTTAATGTAAGTTTATAAAGTTAAAATGAAGAGGGTCAGATATTGCACAATCTTTTTATCATACATTTCTATTAAAAAAAAAATGTTATCTATCGGGTGCCCAAATTTTCATGTTTTCCACTAGCAGCTTGCACCCAAATTGTCTGCTTCCCTCCTCCCCTACTAAAGCGACTTTAGCTCAAATTCACGTGAAGCTGACTTAGCCGCTCCTATTAAAACCGGTATTGTTGGCTCTACATATTTATAGGCATGTGGACGAGTCCTAAAGCCACTTCAAAGCCAATCTTGGGGTAGGTTCACACTGACCGCCAAATCAGGCCATTTTTTTGCAATGAACAAACGTAGTATCCATTCACTAATGTCTGTTGTGGCCATTGCTGTGACAGTTTTTAAAGTCCTGACCTGCTCAACCTTTCTGGACACTCACTGGACATAACACAAACCTGTCATAGATGAAAATGCTGTCTGTGAGATGTCCGTTACAATGGACACAATGGATCATACATCGGATACACTGTGGCCATCCGTGTCGGGAACCCTGACTATTGTGAACCTAGCCAAATTTTGGGGTCCCTCCATTAGCCATGGATGTTAACACATGCCACACAGACACTGAGGGCTAGTTTACAGTGCTCAGTTGCGTTGCTGAATAATTCTGCATGTCAACTCACTGCCCATACAATTCTATGGGCCTGTTCACAGTATTGTATTGTAACTGATAACGTTATTCTAGCTCACTGCATGCAGGCTTTGCATTAAACTCTATGTCCTGTCTCCATTGCAGTCCACACTCATTATAGCGTGTGCGGTATACAACTGACCACTGTTAACCTAGCCTGAGCAAATCCACAAATGAGCCCCCTCTATCGTTCATTCTGCTGATAACTTCTGATAATAAAAGGTTATTTAGAATGATTGGATGTAGAAGTACCAACTAGATTTTACTTATGGCAGTATTAAGATGTTTATCCTGGTGTCTAGTGCACTAAACATTAGAGAGCATCAGTTTGTGTGTATTTAGAGGAAACACATGCTTCATGTATGTTTTGTAATGAATAAAGGCACTGAGTCCAGAACTGTTAGGTTCTGTGTCATTCTCTGCATCTGACGTGCCGTGTGCAGCTGCACGTAGAGTCTGAGCTTACAGGCAGAGGGTGGAGCTTAGAGATGTACCAAAAGAGGGGGAGTGATACAGGAGCACATGAGATGCTAGCAGGCCTGCTAGATCACTCTCATATCAGTGTTTGAAGAGAGCACCAGAAACTACATCAGGTACATCCTGCCATTTGACTCATAGCATTCATAGCATAGCTTCACTTGTTTTCTACTTGAATATTTTTATGTCATTTTGCATTAAGCAAACAATCTAGCTTGTTTAGTAGATAAATGTTAGACTTGTAATTAGCCATGTTTTTAGTCTTCTATGTAATGTAACAATCTTGTAGATGTTCTTTTGTAACTGAATGCTCAGACTAGAAGGTGTTAAATTCTTTCTCTGCTGTGGTGTCTTGGGAATTTCACCAGTGAATTCATCATCAGTGAGGGAGTGACTAATACTTTGAAGTGAAACCTATGAATTTTACAACTGCAGAAGGAGCTTAGTAGTCATAGCTAAACAAATTGAATGTGGGTGGTAGATAAGTAAGGATTTCAGACGTATGTGAAATTCTCATTGTGTATTCATGGTATATTTTTAATATGCGTTATGGTATCCAATGATTGCACAAATATAAGCCTTGGAAGACGCTAAGGATCCTTTTTTATTTGAATAAGGTCCTGTGTGTTACATGTTGGCTGTAGTAGCAAGGAAGCTGTGACTATGAAGCTGCAGCAGATGGATGACTAATGCTGCCACCATGATGAGTTGGAACATT
Organism: Hyperolius riggenbachi; assembly: GCF_040937935.1. Taxonomy (NCBI): domain Eukaryota; kingdom Metazoa; phylum Chordata; class Amphibia; order Anura; family Hyperoliidae; genus Hyperolius; species Hyperolius riggenbachi. The sequence continues at coordinate 219,300,371 of NC_090648.1, forward strand.
TGCATTCACTTCCAGTAATGACCACAGTATATAATCTCTTGCAGTTACCATGACACATATAGAGAGCACTATGGGGACTGCTGAAAAATTACACTTTGTGGAAAGGGAAAAAAAATGCTGGCCTGTAATGGAAATTGGAAATTATTGTAGAATCTTTAGTGCCGGTTTCAGAAATTGTAGGGTGTTTTTTTTTTTTTTGTGTGTGTGTGCAGTTCTGGGGCACAGATCTAGTGTAAAGGGCAGTCTAAATATCCCAGCTTTGCTGCCTGCGGAGGTGACATAGAAGTTGGCTTTCCAGAAAGAGTGGCATCTGACTTGGGCAGGGATCACACTTATTTGAATCGCAGGCATTTTGCTGCATAGCCGAAAACTCACACAAAATCTTATACAATGAAAGACTATGGGCCGCTTTGTAAATCGCATAGGTCTGCAATTTAAAATGCCTATTTCATGATGCTATTTCTGCATTTTTCACATGCCACATGCAAATTGCACACAATAGTGTCCTATGGAGACACAATAGGTGTTTGTTTTTAGTGCATTTTTGTTCAAGGACTAGAGGTCTTCCTTTTGCTTATTAAGGTGCAAGGTTAGGATTCCTCAGTTTTCCTCAAAGTGGACCTGAACTCTTGCACAGGACAGAAGGAAAAACAACAGAAATGCAACCTTATGTTACATTAACAATAATATTTCTGTAGCGCTTTTCTCCCTGGGGACTCAAAGCGCTGTGACCCTGCATTATGCAGTCTCAAAGGCTTGGCAAAAGTGGTGGGTTTTAAGCCTTTTCCTAAAGCCGTCCAGAGAAGGAGCCTCTCGAATTAGTGTCTAATTCCACCCCCCCCCCCTTCCTTATCTGTGACTAGGCACAAATTGTAATTTTATCCCTCAGCTGTGTCAGATCTAATTTGTAAACACAGGATGATTAACAATATGTCTGTTTCCATGAAAGCAGGAAGTAGACACACTGCAGATTTATTGCAGGATGTATATCAGCTGTAACAAAGACACCTTTTTCTTTAAAGGTTATTTTGCTGTGGCTTATCTTTTAACCTCCTTGGCGGTATGATTATTTCTGGATTTTAGTGTCTAAAAGTGATGCCATTTTTTCACATGCTTTTAGGCCCTAAAAATCATACCACTAGATAGACCTGCGGCAGTCCTGCACATTACTCACCTCCCATGGATCCAGCTCGGAGTTACCGCTCTGAGATGCGGATTTCTGTCCTGAGCCTGACTCGGGGTTACTGCTAAGGAGTTTAAAGCAGAGAGGAAGTTCTGAGTTCAGGTCCGCTTTAATTTCCACCAATAAAATAGGGGGTTTAGGATTAAGGTTAATAATTGTATGTATTTTATATATGTATCTATGTATATAGAGGATTGTTGACTACGATGCCTATTGAAGCCAAGAAAGCAATCTAATAAGTGCCTATGTTAATTTTGCTTTCCATGTAGGTCACAATGTCTCACGACGCCGGAAGCGCCTTCATCCAGACGCAGCAGCTTCATGCTGCAAATGCAGACACCTTTTTGGAACACATGTGCCGCCTGGACATAGACTCAGAGCCCATAGTGGCACGGAACACAGGCATTATCTGCACTATTGGTATGTATCTGAAACGTATGAAAATACTGCGTAAAACGCTCATGCTGCTCAAAAATAGGTGTTAATGGCCCACTTTCAGTATTTTTGAAAACTACCAGTAACCTCATCTTCAACAAAAAAACTGTTTTAAAATGAAAAATGACTATAATCAGAGAAAAAGCATGTGTGCATCAACCAAGTGAACCTGACAAATCTGGCTTTGCAAATTTGGCCTATTGGCTAATCAAGAGACATTGCTCATGCAAATAAGCATTTGCTTTCGCATGCCTAAATATGCAGGGTCAAAACCAAAAACCGCAAAACAATCGCCCTGCGGGAATTAGTTCATGCTATACAGCACTATCCAGGGGCGCCACGAGGAGGCTTCCCATTGCCCCCATACAACCAGGGGCCGCGGGGGTCCCAGGCACTCTCACCGCCTGGAACCCACACAGCGGCACCCCGGAGGTGGAGGCCAGGGGGTGCAGGCGATCTCCCCAGCGTGGCCAGCGCCGGGAAGAGCCGCCCGCACACACCTCCCAGGATTAAAAACAGGCACTTACCTCAACGTCCATTGCGTTCTGCTATATGCGCATAACCTGGGCGCGACACATAAGGGGCGGACAGGCGCAAATAGCCTGCTCCAGGGCTCTCACCTCCTAAAACAAGCCACTCACTACCTGCCCTCAGAAGAAAGAAATGCAATGCTGACTATAATCAGAGAAAAAGCATGTGTGCATCAACCAAGTGAACCTGACAAATCTGGCTTTGCAAATTTGGCCTATTGGCTAATCAAGAGACATTGCTCATGCAAATAAGCATTTGCTTTCGCATGCCTAAATATGCAGGGTCAAAACCAAAAACCGCAAAACAATCGCCCTGCGGGAATTAGTTCATGCTATACAGCACTATCCAGGGGCGCCACGAGGAGGCTTCCCATTGCCCCCATACAACCAGGGGCCGCGGGGGTCCCAGGCACTCTCACCGCCTGGAACCCACACAGCGGCACCCCGGAGGTGGAGGCCAGGGGGTGCAGGCGATCTCCCCAGCGTGGCCAGCGCCGGGAAGAGCCGCCCGCACACACCTCCCAGGATTAAAAACAGGCACTTACCTCAACGTCCATTGCGTTCTGCTATATGCGCATAACCTGGGCGCGACACATAAGGGGCGGACAGGCGCAAATAGCCTGCTCCAGGGCTCTCACCTCCTAAAACAAGCCACTCACTACCTGCCCTCAGAAGAAAGAAATGCAATGCTGACTATAATCAGAGAAAAAGCATGTGTGCATCAACCAAGTGAACCTGACAAATCTGGCTTTGCAAATTTGGCCTATTGGCTAATCAAGAGACATTGCTCATGCAAATAAGCATTTGCTTTCGCATGCCTAAATATGCAGGGTCAAAACCAAAAACTGCAAAACAATCGCCCTGCGGGAATTAGTTCATGCTATACAGCACTATCCAGGGGCGCCACGAGGAGGCTTCCCATTGCCCCCATACAACCAGGGGCCGCGGGGGTCCCAGGCACTCTCACCGCCTGGAACCCACACAGCGGCACCCCGGAGGTGGAGGCCAGGGGGTGCAGGCGATCTCCCCAGCGTGGCCAGCGCCGGGAAGAGCCGCCCGCACACACCTCCCAGGATTAAAAACAGGCACTTACCTCAACGTCCATTGCGTTCTGCTATATGCGCATAACCTGGGCGCGACACATAAGGGGCGGACAGGCGCAAATAGCCTGCTCCAGGGCTCTCACCTCCTAAAACAAGCCACTCACTACCTGCCCTCAGAAGAAAGAAATGCAATGCTGACTATAATCAGAGAAAAAGCATGTGTGCATCAACCAAGTGAACCTGACAACCCCCGGTTGTATGGGGGCAATGGGAAGCCTCCTCGTGGCGCCCCTGGATAGTGCTGTATAGCATGAACTAATTCCCGCAGGGCGATTGTTTTGCGGTTTTTGGTTTTGACCCTGCATATTTAGGCATGCGAAAGCAAATGCTTATTTGCATGAGCAATGTCTCGTGATTAGCCAATAGGCCAAATTTGCAAAGCCAGATTTGTCAGGTTCACTTGGTTGATGCACACATGCTTTTTCTCTGATTATAGTTAAAATGAAAAATACCAGTATTTACCATATTTCTTTACTGATATCTGTGGTCACATGATTGTAGCAGTGCTCTCCTCTGTATCACTAGGCAAATTCTTCTACAGTTCAGGGCCTTGCAGTCCAGACGCTGACCCTTCTTACAGGGCTGTGCTGTAACCTTCCTTAAAAGACAACCGATGTGACATGATGAGATAGACATGTGTATATACAGTGCCAAGCATACAGTTAACTAGGCTGTGTTCCTTTTTTTTAGTTCTCTGTCTGAAAAAGTTTAACCTGAGGTATGCAAGTGACAGTTTCTGTCCGGGTCGGGACCGGGTTGGACTGGGTCAGACTATAGCATTACCCTCACTGATTACTGTAGTAATTACAGCTATAAAACACTTTCCTGTCAGTAAATGGCTTCTGGGAGCAGGAAAGAGATAAAAATGTTCAATAATTCATAGATTGGAGCTCTTGCATACTTTAATGAAGGTATCATTGAGCAGAGACAATGAAACCGTAAAAACTAGATTTAAATCTAAAATAAAAATGTGGGATATCTAAAAAAGTAATTTTTAGGAGAAATAGGATAGATACAATTGTTTTTCTCATCAGTTTATTTTCACTTCGGATGTCCTTTAAAGCATAACTGTACTTGTGCACATAAGTACAGGTATTAGTTTACCCCACAATGTATCTCAAACTACGGTAAATTGAAACCTATACACAAACCGGTATGAAATTTTTTTTGTTATTATTATTATTATTATTATTATTATTATTTATTGTATTTATAAAGCGCCAACATTTTACGCAGCGTGTAATTAAATGATGGTGACAGGTTGTAGTACCTCATGCCTTTTGTGAGGTAGAGAGGTGCACACTAAAATATGGAAATTATTGATCAAAGTGATGGATTCTGGCATTCATTTAACATAAATTATGCTTGCAAATCTGCAGCAGGCCATATAGTCTGATGGTCAGCCAAAGTTTAGTAGTCCTGTATTTGGTAGGGTTATAGTTTAAAATGATAAACTAATGAGAGGCACAGTAGCACCATCATTCAATGTAGGCTATCACCTTGGTTTCTCAGAATTATACTACTGTAGCTGTAAGCTATGCAAGCATCCACAGCTTACTTGTCATGGAGACCATTATTAGCTCGTGCCTCAAGCTGGACATTGTATTATGAATAATGACCATCAGACTTTACTCACACTAGACCTCTATGAAGAATCTATGGAGTGTAAATAGTAATAGTAAATAAATGCAAGCTTTTCAGCAGACAATGGGGGAAAACCAGTCTGACCAGCAACCTTGAAGATGAAGTTTTACAGTGGTGTTTTTTTTGTTTTGTTTTTTTTATATGAGACATAGGATATAATTACACCTTCAGAAGCTAAGCTCTGGGAAAATACATTTTAGTTTTGGGTAGTGTGTGAATAGGAGTTTGTTTATTTATTTATTGTATTTATAAAGCGCCAACATATTACGCAGCGCTGGACATTAGTTTAGGTTACAGACAATATATTTAGGGGTGACATACAGCAAAATGACAATACATGAATACAAGAAAGACCAGATCATGCAGCACAGTATGAGTACAAGGTAATGCTTAGTCACTGGAGGGGAGCATGGAGATTAGGCAAGTTAGGTTCAGATGCATAGCATGGGTTCACAGTAATGGAGGTGCATAATCAGGTAGGACACAAAAGGAGGAGGACCCTGCCCAAAGGCTTACAATCTAGAGGGAGAGGTAAGGACATGAAACGTAGGTGACCAGAGTTCAGCTGTGGATTTAGAGCACTTGTGAGGGGTAGTAGGCCAGAGTGAAAAGGTGAGTTTTGAGGGCTTTCTTGAAGATGTTGGAGGGGGCTGCCCTAATGGGTGGAGGTAGGGAGTTTCATAGTGTTTGTAGCAGCTCTTGAGAAGTCCTGGAGGCGTGCATGGGACTGGGTGATGCGGGGGGGGGGGCGGTTAGGCGAAGTTCATTGGAAGAGCGGAGTGAGCGGCTAGGTGTGTACCTCTGAGTAAGATCGGAAATGTAGGTTGGACAGGTTTTGTGGACAGATTTGTAGGTCAGACACAGTATCTTGAATCTGATTCTGGACTGGATAGGAAGCCAGTGGAGGGATTGAAGGAGGGGATCTGCCGTGGTGGAGCGATGGGAGCAGTGGATAATTCTGGCTGCCGCATTCATCATGGACTGCAGTGGGAGTTAGAAATGGGCGGCTCCAGGGAGTTTTGATGATATGCAGGTTCCTGATCCAATGGTGAGGTTGCTGTCTGTCTGATTAGCCAAACAGATTAAACCCTACATTAATAAATGAACCCAGCACCGGCCATACATATAACAGAGAACTTTACACATATTATGGGTGCTCCAACTTTTACCACCCATCTCTGGTTAAAACTTGGTATAGTCATTCATGTAGTGTGTTGCAGAGCAGCAGAAAAATGCAGCGCACGGGGAAAAAAATGGGTTTGAGCTTAACAGGTTTTGTCTTCTAATGACCATAACTTTGTGAAAGTGACCCAACATGCTGTAGCATCTCTGTCAATGTGCGACACTTGCTGTTCCCATGCAAGTGTCTCATATTACTAGACCACAAGCAAGCATCATTGCTTCTTATACCACTGTGTCAAACTTCTTCCCAAGGGAAAAGATGTAGACAACAAAACAAAAAAAGAACAGTAGATAGATTCTAGTAATACAGAAATAATAGAAATGTTAGGCAGATGGGAGTAATATGTAATTTATACTTCTAGCAACACATTGACATGCTGATATTGGCAATGACGTGCCTGTTGTCAGTGACGTGCAAATATCAATTAAAGACAGATTCCACAAATGGGCAGGACGCCTCAGTGAGGGGCATGCATTTCAGTGACAGGCAGGTTCTCGTGGCAGTTCATTACTGATCACAGAATTATTGCTGTTTTGCGATCCATCATGATGTACCGCAAAACAGTGTTATGGTGCTGTTGTCCTCTAGCTATAGCTGGAGAATATCAGAATTTATACTGTAATAGGGAAAATCTAGTGTCTGTATGTACTTAAAGTGTGTCACACGTTGCCAAATCGGGCTTGACCTTATTGTACATAAAGTTAATTAAAACCTCACCCTGAACAGCAGTTTGTTTAATTCAAGTAAACTGCTTTCAAGGATTTGCTAAATACATAATATGTATCATAGACACCAGTACAATCGATTTGACTGCAACCTGTGTTCACAATTGACAATTGGGTAAGTATTGCTGCAGGGGTCTTTTCTGATGCCCCCCAAGATAGTATGTGCATCTATATCATGTGGTGTAGCTATCCCACAGGAAACTCACTGCCAATCAGCTATACCCGGTATACGACGCCTCATGTATGAGGTGAAACAATTGTTGAGTCACATTTCTGGGCATCTGTATCTGCACTGCTCACACACCCTCAGGGTGATAATATTCCAACCCAGTACCTTCTATGAAGGCATTTTATTTATTTATTATTATTTATTTATTGTATTTATAAAGCGCCAACATATTACGCAGCGCTGACCCCTATGGGGAATATGTATGAGATGTGTCACATCTCTAGTCTGGCCATACATTAATAGGCCACCTTTTAACACTGACAGGTGTTTCATTAGACACTAGTCCAACACTGCATACCGGGTATAGCTGATTGGCAGGGAGTTTCCTGTGGGATAGCTACACCCCATGATATAGATGCACATACTATCTTGGGGGGCATCAGAAAAGACCCCTGCAGCAATACTTACCCAATTGTCAATTGTGAACACAGGTTGCAGTCAAATCGATTGTACTGGTGTCTATGATACATATTATGTATTTAGCAAATCCTTGAAAGCAGTTTACTTGAATTAAACAAACTGCTGTTCAGGGTGAGGTTTTAACTAACTTTGTTATGTACAATAAGGTCAAGCCCGATTTGGCAACGTGTGACAGATATTAGCCACCTGTACAAATAATTCGGTAGTGAGACAATGTACTTAAAGTGTGGCAGGTAGATCCTGTAGTTACAGGCAACGAATGCCAGATGGTAAATGGTGACAGGTTGCGCAGAACAGAATTTCAATATTGGTTGCCCAAAATGATCATTCCTGATCTGGCTAGCAGCCTGCTCTGCCTTATGCAGAGGGAAGGGCTGGAGGATAAGTGGAGGAGATCTGCAGCAAAAAACAGCAATAGGGTTGGTTGTTGTTTACCATCACTTACTACAAGTCACTCAGCCTTCGAGGATAGCTGTAAACCCTTTCAAAAAGCACTGAAAAGAATATTTGGTTGCTCAAAATGATTGTGATCTTTCAGGTGCCTCTTAAATGTACATACAGGGTCCTCCTGTCAGGTATGCTGAAAAACTATCCGTAATTGGCACAACTCTGGCTCACTCATCCATCCCCATTCCAGTCTCCCAAAAGCCAGATCGGGCTGCTCGGCAAAAAGCGGAGCAGTGAATTTGTATAAGCAAAGCCTGTCCAAAGCAAATGTTAATTTCAGGTAACCAAGATTGAAGGTCGGTATTATGCCTAAGTGGAAAATATTTGAGAAACTAGGAAGGGCTTCAGAAAACTATCAGGCAGACCTCTTTTTTTTTTCTTAGGGACTTTTTCCACTGGCAGGAGGGGTTTAAAGGGCAACTGAAGTGAGAGGGATATGGAGGTTGCCATATTTAATTCCTTCTAAACAATACCAGTTGCCTGGCTGTCCTGCTGGTCTGTTTGGCTGCAGTAGTGTTTGAATAACACCAGAAACAAGCATGCAGACAATCCTGTCAGATCTGACATTAAAGGGAACCTTAACTGAAAGGGATATGGATGTTTCCTTTTAACCAATACCAGTTGCCTGGCAGCCCTGCTTGTCTATTGGCTGCAGTAGTGGCTGAATCGCACCAGAAACAAGCATGCAGCTAATCCAGTCTGACTTCAGTCAGAGCACCTGATCTGCATGCTTGTCGAGGGTCTATGGCTAAAAGTATTAGAGACAGATGATCAACAGGATAGCCAGGCAACTGGTATTGCTTAAAAGGAAATAAGTATGGCAGCCTTCATATACCTCTCGCTTTAGTTGTCCTTTAACATACAATTTTAGTTCATGTTCATGCATTTTGTATGCAAAGTTGAGAAACGCATGGGTTTTTATGTGCATTTTCAATGCAAATTTTTGCATGCATGTTTTTATTCTCACTAGCAACATGACACCACTGTGACAATGAGGAACAAGCATCTATGATGGGACAAAATATAAAACGCACATTGTTTTTGCTTGTTTTCGCTATGAAAACACTGTAATTCGCATTTGACATGCAGACTATTGATTTCCATATCATGCATTTCAGATGTGGAACTGAGTCAGTGGCCTCAATTCACGGAGCTTTATCAAACACTTTATCAAACGTTTGATAATTTTCCTCATGGGTAAAATCTAATTTTGAATTCAGTAAGGTGTTATAGATTTATTGATCATTAAATCGATAAAACATTCGATAAATCTATAACACCTTAGTGAATTCAAAATTAGATTTTTACCCATGAGGTAAATTATCAAACGTTTGATAAAGTGTTTGATAAAGCTCCGTGAATTGAGACCATTGAGTGAAAAACTACAGCAGGCTGATTTTATTTATTTTTGTATGATGGAGAGAGGGCTGTCACGTTTTTTCCTGAGATTTCTTCAGTGTCCTCCAAAACACTGACATGCCTATTTACCTGTTCTGTGCTTGAAAGGGGTTCATCTGACTTGCTTTGCAAAGCTGCAATTTACATGGAAGGGGAAAAAACTGTATCTACTCCTGGTGTCCCATGACTTAAAGGAACCGCAGGGAAACTGACAGCAGTATTCATGGGTGCTCTTTTCCAGTTCTTAGCAATAGAGATGGTTAGTGCAATGCTAATAGATTTGGCTCCCATGCAGATTCTATGCAGTTTGTAATCAAGCCAATAACAATCGGTAGGAGGTTTTGACGGGCCCAGTTCTAAGCTGCATACATTTTGTACATTTGTGAAGGTGTTCTTTACTATAACTTTTTATGAGATGGCAAGAGAATCTTTATTTTTCTTGATCATTGGATTAAACTATAACTAGTTTTAACAATGTCTGTATATATGAATACAAATAAAATAATCACTGGATTTTTCCATGTATAAGTGCAGTATTAACTAACACTCCTGAACCATGAAGGCTACCGTTTCCTCACTGTTTTCTTTCCCTTTGCTAGGGCCAGCATCATGCGCCGTGGAAATACTGAAAGAGATGATAAAATCTGGGATGAATGTTGCTCGTCTGAACTTTTCTCATGGATCACATGAGGTGAGGAGTGCCTCCCATTCATTCCTCTAATAGAAGGTCACTGCGGAAATCCAAGCTGCTCTCTGCAGCTGTTTGCTGTAAAAATAGCATATTCTGCTGCTACATGGCTAGCATTCCCAGTTGCCCTTACTGTTAATCAAAATAATATGGACAGGGGGAAAAAAAACAATTTGGGGGGGAACCATAGTTTCTGCTGCAAAAATAACTTGGCATGGCTGCCAGGAGAAATGCCACCTTCCAACCTTCCATTATTTACATGCTGCAGGCTGTTCAAGAGCCCTGTTTCTGTACACTAGCCACTTGCCTGTCCTGGTCTACCCTGCTTTTTTTTAAAACCTTCCCAAATATACTTGAAATGTTCAAATCCCAGCTAAACCCAAAATACAGAAATGCAAATTCTAAGAGTAATTTTGTTAAAGCGGACCCAAACCAAACATTTTTTAAATTCAAAATATTCAGTTGCACCACCCTGACACATACAAAGATAAATAAACACTCCTTCAAGCCTATAAGCATTTCAGTGCATGCCTTTCACTCTTCTCTTTACATAACGGGTTATACAGGTGGCAGCCATTGGCAATTCCTCCTTTGCCGGACACCTCCTACTCCACCAGTTTGCCGGATTGTGTCCGGCAATATGAAAGGAAGGGAGGGGTTCCTCCAATAAATGTAAAATATTTTATATTTGTCATCATGCAGCTGAAAAAAGGCTGCTATTTGTTATTATAACTTAGAAAATGGATTTTATTTCTGAAATCTTGTATTTTTAATTTGGGTCCACTTTAAGTGTAAATTATGAGTTACCTTTGCAATTCAACTTTTCAAATTGAAAAAACTGTTGCACAGCCTTGGTTGCTGCATCTCAGCTGTGCACTTGTCTATACAGCCTTGAAGGACCATTATGACAAAATATAACATTTAATAAGTTAATTTGTTCCAGAGTAAAATGGGCTCAGGCCCACTAACAGAGATATTTCCGCTTCTGTCCGCCTTTCAGCATCTGTAAGGCTTCTTTTATACTGAAAATCGCAATTCCGATTTCCAATTCTGATTTGAGATTTTCATTAGATGCTAGCAACACAAGAAGAAAAACGCAGCGTGCAGGACTTTTTTTTTTTTCATAGCATCAAAAATCGGAATGGCATGTAAAATCGCATCAGAATCACATCTAGTGTAAAAGATCCCTAACATTGAAGTGTTGCTGAAAAGCGGACACAACTGCATTAGTGGGCTCAGGCCCCGAGTAGCTGTCACTTATAATAGGTGTTGTTCTTATGGCTCTGAACCTCTAAAGCCAGCAACGCACCATACAGTCAGTTGGTTGCTTAACTATTTCCTTAACCACTTAACGACCGCCTAACGCCGATAGGCGTCGGCAGGTCGCAGTGGTGTTTCCATGCAAACGGCCGCTCATTTGAGATGTAGAAATCCCCGGTGTTTACGTCGCACGGCGCTGCTGTTGCAGGAGATCAGCGATCCCCAGCCTCTGATTGGCCGGGGATCGCCAGCATCTAATAGGCTGAAGCCTATCAGAGGCGGTACTGGACGGATCGCCGTCCTGTACCGCCCATAGAGGAGAGGGAGGGCAGGATAGCGCTGTGGAGGGGGGCTTTAAGGAGCCCCCCACTAGGCACATGTGAGCGGCGGCGATCAGACCCCCCCCCCCCCAGCAGGACATCCCCCTAGTGGGGAAAAAGGGGGGGGGGGGGGAAGTCTGATCACCCTGCCTGCCTGCTGATCTGTGCTGGGGGCTGAAGAGCCCACCCAGCACAGATAATTGAAAACTACGGCGGTCCTTAAGTGGTTAATTAAAGAGACTGTAACAAAATGTTCAGCCTTATTTCTTCTATAAGTTCCTGTGCCTGTTCTAATGTGGTCTGTGTTACTGCAGCCTTTCCTAATTGCACAGTGGCTGTGTTATCTCTGTTAAATAATCTGATCTTCTTTCCTCTGACGGCTGTGTCGGGTTAAGGCAGGAATTTGCTATCTGCTGTTAATAGGCAGAAGCTATACACAACCTCTCCACAGCCTATCACATGCTGGTTAGCAGCTATGTCTTTTGTTTGTGAACACTGCCTAAAACTGGCAATTACAAGCCAGGATTGCAACAGGGAGTGTCAGAAACAGCACAGAGGGGCCCAGGAGAACATAATGAATAGAATGGCATGCTTTTTATTGTAAGAATTTTAGAGTACAGATTCTCCTTAAGCGCTTTCCAAAACAAAGATATTTTCCTTCTGTTGGCACTTATATTAAATACCGTAGATGTGGCACAATCAAGATTATATGGTAAATGGCAACTCATACGTATATCCTCTCATGGGGGATTCTCAAGGTTTAAATTTTCCTTTCAAAACACTCCCTGAATGGTTAGTTTGACTGATGGAGCATCAAAGTAGCGCATTAAGCAGATGGATACCCAGTTAGCCAGTGATCCTGAGCATTTAACCACTCTACCCCCGCCCGTACGAATTTCTCCGTCCCTTTTTCCATCCTTTAACCCCCAGGGACAGAGAAATCCGTACTTTCCGCGCTCCCGCCGCTGCCCGCGCTCCCGCTCGTAAACACGCCGCCCGCCGCTAGTAAACACGCCGCCGCCCGGTGATCAATAAACGGGAAAATCCATTCCCGTTCGTTGATCTAAGCCCCGCAATGATCCGCTGCTCTCCGATGGGCAGTGCGATCATTGTGAAAAAAACCTCACGTGTCCAGCCTCCTTATACTTCCTCCGAGCGTCCGGAAGGACGCTTGGAGGTCGCATTAGACAAAAAGTTACTGTTGCCATCTTGTGGCCAAATAGTAAAACTACACCCTAAACATTTTTCAAACACAAATGAATTAGTTATACACAAAAAATTACCTCATTACCTCCCACACTCCCCATTTTTTTTTTTTTTTTTTTTTTTTGTAATGAAAAAAAATTTAAAAAATTTACAATTAAAAAAAATACATAAATAGTTACCTTAGGGACTGAACTTTTTAAATATTTATGTCAGGAGGGTACAACACTGTTACTTTATAAACTATGGGCTTGTAATTAGGGATGGACGCAAAACTGAAAAAAATGCACCTTTATTTCCAAATAAAATATTGGCGCCAAACATTGTGATAGGGACATAATTTAAATGGTTTTATAACCGGGACAAAAGGGCAAATAAATTTCATGGGTTTTAATTACAGTAGCATGCATTATTTAAAAACTATACTGGCCGAAAACTGAAAAATAATTAATTTTTTCCCACATTTTTCCTATTTTCCCATTAAAACACATTTATAATAAAATAATTTTTGGCATAATGTCCCACCTAAAGAAAGCCTAATTGGTGGCGGAAAAAACAAGATATAGTTCATTTCATTGTGATAAGTAATGATAAAGTTATAGACGAATGAATGGAAGGAGCGCTGAAAGGTGAAAAATGCTCTGGTGCTCAGGGGGTAAAACCCCTCAGTGGTGAAGTGGTTAAAGTATCTTCTTGGTGTAATTGGCAGGAACAGAGCAGCTATAGCAGACTAGGAAAGTTCCCGGATTACAGAAACAGTGCTTTTGTGCAGCCTGCAGTTTGCAAACAATGAAAGCTGTGCAAGGTCTTATCCAAAAGCACAACAGACAATGCAATGTAACTGCATAATTCATAAGTATGTATTCTATCATTACAGTTACACTTTAAAGGACTAGGAAAGGTGTATTATGCATAAGGAGTGTAGACACCTACATTCTAATATTTCTACAATGATAATCTCCCCCTGGGGCACTTGCTAGGAAATAACATCTCTGAGAGGAACCTTTTTTTAGCTGTGAGAATAGTGATGTGGTAAAACTTGTTTCAATGGATATATTGCCAGATTAGTGTCTCTGTTGCATTTTGTTGCTATGATGTATATTGCATAATGAATACGATATACCTGGCATATGAGGCAATAGCAACTGCTTCCTCTGAGAAACTATTCCACAGTGTACATGGGTGATGGGCTAGACACAAGGGAACATGCTTTTACCATACAGCATTTACAGTCATGCCATGCTGAGAAGTAAATAAGAGTTGATATTGTTGGTCTGTTTGTGAAATATCTATTTAAGTATAACTTCAGTGCGTTCATTCATCATAGAATAGATTTGAAAAAAATGTGATTTGATTTAAATCCTGTGCAGATGGAAGCATAGATGTGGTTTATACATTCACTGCAATGACCTTTTTCTGATGTTTTGTCCAGCACATTCTTTCCTGCACTGGCATGTCTTTGGCTAGCATTCTGGCTGGCATAAGTGATACTTGTGTACTCGTCTATGCTGTGTCGCTGGCAGTCTCAGTGTAATTATTCCACTTATGTCTAGACACCTGACTTTCATCTCTAGTACTGATTAATGTTGACTAGGTGCCACTAAACAGGAAATTGTACTGTGTGTGTGTGATGCAAACATCTATTTTGTTTAACTGTTCTCCATTTTATGCTGTAGTACCATGCTGGCACCATCAAAAATGTCCGTGAGGCCACAGAGAGCTTCGCTTCTAGCCCCATCCACTACAGACCCGTGGCTATTGCCTTGGACACCAAGGGACCAGAAATCCGCACAGGGCTTATAAAAGGCGTAAGTACTAAACATTCTAGTTGCACAGGGGTAAAATCTAGATGTGTGGAGCTATTAATGGACTATGAGCTAACTGGTAATAATGCTTTTTCACACGACTGCTCTACAATGGCATTGAATGTTGCTGTATGTGTAACTGTATTCATCACAGTGAACTCTTTGGGTCTTTCCTGACTAGAGGCTATGCACCACCTCTTCATTGACATTACCCGGGCTGCCCTTTCATTTAATGCAGTGCCATTCAAAATGCATGTGGTGCAGTGGTGTACAAAAAAAAGTGTCGTCACATTTTGAGGATAGAAATGGGTGGTACCATTCACTTCCTTTTAATCAGGCCACTTTTATTTAATTGGGCCAGCTGTGGTGCTGAATGTTGTGCAACACTTGGCACCACTGACCGTATGAATGGGTACTTGGGAGTTTGCACAGTTTAAGACACATGCAGGGGTTTTGGTTTTGTTTTTGTTAATGTCCTGAGTTCAGTAGTTCAGGGTTACACTGTTTATATCAAAGTGGACCTAGCATTGCTTTAAGTACATGACATAAGTTTGTTTTTTGTAGAGATAACACTTTCCCCAACAATATATGTTCCTGAATTTGTATAGGTTTTATTCCTGGGTGACTCCCCTCCATCCTTATTGCTGCTACCACAAAAGTTCAAATCTGTGGCATCATGTAATGGGAAATGCAGTTCTGACTGAGATCTGGCCAGAGACAGAGGCTGATCTGTTAGGTTTGTGAGAAGGCAACGTCCTCCTCTGGCACATGCGCAAACTACATGCAAATTTGTAATGCAGCTGCAACACATTAATATAGGAACACCGCAGTAGTGGTGCCGTTACTTTGTTTCATCCATGGGAACTCTAGGAATTATACAAAACACAGTCTACTTTCACTTTAAAGTTAAACGCTCACTAAATATGGTATAGGGAGTTGGTGCATTGCGGATTTCTGACAGAAACTTAAAGGTAATCCATTTAATTCGTTGACATGCATTATACAGTATGAACAGGAGCCCTCCATTAGCTGATCTTCTGCTGATGTGATTCTAATTTTTCATCTTTCCTGAGCAACTTTTCCCTTAAAGTTGATATGCTCATTCATTAATCAGTCATTTACAGAGAAGCAGTAGATTTTCTGAACAGTAGAACTATATTATAAAAAAAAATTTTTTATGTACAGTATGTTCATGTATCATCTGTGTGTCTTATAGAGTGGCACAGCCGAGGTAGAACTGAAGAAAGGTGCAACCCTCAAAGTGACCCTGGATGATGCTTACCAAGAGAAGTGTGATGATACTGTACTGTGGCTGGACTACAAGAATCTTCCCAAGGTGGTAGAGCCTGGCAGCAAGATCTATGTAGATGATGGACTCATTTCCCTGCTGGTTAAGGAAGTCGGTTAGTATATAATCTTAAAATTAAAAAATTATAACGCAGACTAACGCACAGCAATACAAAGTCTGTGCGACATTCACAGTGCACATGTTGCGTTGTGTGTAACGTGTAGTAATATTTAGAAAGTGCTGCATGCTGTGCTTTTAGCAATACATTTGCTGCGTTGTGTGTTGCACATGCTCAGTAATTTTTTTTTTTTTTTTAAATGAAACGAATGCGCCGTTTTTATTCCATCAGTATGCGGCGAAAACGGCGCACGAAGAGACACATAACGCAGTGCAAAATAACGTCCAATTTCATAACCTACATGCGCTGCGTTAGGGGCACATTGTACAACTTTAACGTTGCATCAAACACAACGTCCCACTGTGAAAGAGGCCTTAAAGATTATTAAATGTATTTTACGACTTAGATGATAAAGATGTTTCGTATTTTAAATGCATTGCTGCCTACCCTCCAGAAAGTGAAAATATATTTTTATTTATATTAGATTAGTGGATATGCATATTTAAAGCAGAACTCCAGCTTAAAAGGCAAAGTATACAGAGTGTATACACACCTATTGCTTCTATCTGGCAAGATATTTTACTTTGTTCAACCACTCTTAAAGGACAACTGAGGTGACAAGTGACATGATGAGATAGACATGTATATGTACAGTGCCAAGCACACAAATAACTAAGCTGTGCTCCTTTTTTTTCTTTCTCTGTCTGAAAAAGTTAATCATGTATGCAAGTGACAGTTTCTGCTCGGGTCAGACTATAACATAACCTTCACTGATACGTAATTACAGACATAAACCACTTTCCTGTATGTAAATGGATTCTGAGAGCAGGAAAGAGATAAAAAGGGTCAATAATTCATATACATTTGAACTCTGACATACTTCAGTTAAGGTATCATTGAGCAGAGACAATGAAACAGTAAAAACTTAAAAACTAGATTGAAATATAAAATGAAACTGTGGGATATCTAATAGTCATTTTTAGGAGAATGAGAATAGTTATTTTTCTCATCAGTTTATTTTCACCGCGGATGTCCTTTAATTATATTATCACAGTGCTGATCTACTTTAACTTGATGATAATAATATACACTAGTGGATTTCTGCAGATTCTGGTGTTCCCTTACCACTATCCAGCCTGCTGACCATTTACAAAAAATGATTCATTGCTGAGGTCACACCTATGCTTCTTTATATCAGCAGCCTTAGCACATACAACAGGATAACTCAGCTGAACATATTTTCCCTGTGTGCTAGCAAGCAGTGTGTTTGACCCAAGGTTGGTCAGATAGTCTCTGCATGTCCAGCCAAAGTGGTTCTATTTTTACTTTTATTTTTTGATTGAATGCCAAGTTTTTCTTATAAAGTTCAGTTCTAGATAGTCACCCTCCCCTCCCTTCTAAATATTTTAAAGTGTACCAGAGACGAGAAGCGTCTCAGGTTCCATACTTACCTGGGGCTTCCTTAAGCCCCATTAGGGCTGCTCATCCCTCGCCGTCTCCCTGGGTGACTCCTGTCACCCGCAATTGTCCCCAAAAGCCTGGCCGAGTCGCGTTCCATTGCGCATGTGCGGCCCGGCGCACTCCCGTCCCTGGGCGCAATCTGCTCTTGCGTGGGGGGGAGGGGACACGTGTGGCCGGGCCGCGCATGCGCGACTTGGCCAGGCTTTCGGGGACACTTGTGGGTGACAGGAGTCACCCAGGGAAGGCTGCAAGGGATGTGCAGCCCTAATGGGGCTTATGGCAGTCCCAAGTAAGTAATGTACCAGAGACTCTTCTCGTCTCTGGTACACTTTAAAACAGAAGGTATTTGCAATATTTCAGTTTTAATCGAGCAACTGGGCTTTCCCATGATGCATTACTTCTGAATGTGCAAATCAACTCTGTATGCGCCTGAAATCTAGGAATACATCCAAAACAGCTGGTGCATAGCGAGCCACATCAATCCAACATGCATACAGCATGTTTCGAACTTTCATGCTGTCATCATTGCGTGGCATCGATTGATAAGGCTCTATGGGAGGGGGCTTGGACCAGTGCCGACATCACCCACTTGTACCGACAGATATCAGGAACCTAGTGATCACATGATTAGGCACTTAGTTTACTTATTCAGTACTGCTCTTTCCAGACTGCACTGTTCAGTTGAGTAGGCAAAGCAACTCTATATTGATATTATTGGAGAGGCTATAACATTTTACTCAGTAGCTTTACCTGCGGACTAGATACAGCTGTGTCTATATATGTTAATAAGCCACTTCCTGACTCTTTCATTCTCCTTTATCATATGCAGTTATCTTATCAGCCTCCTAACCCAACTAAGCTTTCATTGAAAATACTGGAGAACTGAGTTTGGTGGTATTGCACCATGTTACTGTAATAATCCTATACAATACTAACACATGGATTACCTTTTTTTTATATAGGTGCAAACTACGTTATTACTGAGGTAGAAAATGGTGGATCCCTGGGCAGCAAGAAGGGAGTAAACCTTCCTGGAGCTGCTGTAGATCTCCCTGCTGTCTCAACCAAAGACATTCAGGACCTTCAGTTTGGAGTAGAACAGGGAGTGGACATGGTGTTTGCATCATTCATTCGCAAAGCAGCTGATGTGGAAGCTGTTAGACAGGTTCTCGGGGAAAAAGGAAAGAACATCAAAATTATCAGCAAAATTGAAAACCATGAAGGAGTACGCAGGTTGGTGTTATATAAATGGATAAAATGTCACATACTTTGGGTTTCAACATTATAGTGAAAGAGCCTTTTTGGGGCCAACTCCACCTGAAACTTCAATTTCCAGTGTTCTGTAACACTATCAGAAAGGAGTAGTGATCACTTTTTATTCATTGCTTGTTATTGAATCCAATATTAAATATCATTGGTGCCAAATACATTCTCATTCGTGCACTGTAGTGACATATAGTAGAATGGAATAATTTATTCAGGGTACTTACTTTCACTTTTTAAATATCCTAATTTCAGCATCAGAAACACTTCCTATATCTATATATTGCAAAATCCTATATATAATCTCCGTATGTAGCCCGGCACTCACAGTGATGTCACAGCCTAGGCTGTTTACCTAAGCAGAGTTCTCCTTCCGGAGCATCCTGGGAGACCAGGTATATTTCAACTAGCAAACAAACAATCGGCAGAGATGCACTTGACATCAAGACCTGCAGTCGTGGGTGGTGGTGGACGTGCGCTAGAGGTCCTTCTAGCATCTGTTTTTGAAACTGGAATATTTTATTAGTTTATAAAATAAGCTGTTTATTGTTTTTTTTCAGTACGGTTGCTTTTTAAGGCTGTCTTTATTAGATTTTCTTAAATATTATTCTATAATATTAATCAAGTGGGCTCAGTATTTTACAAAGTTCTACACTTCTATTTCTAGATTTGATGAAATCCTAGAAGCCAGTGATGGTATTATGGTAGCTCGTGGAGACCTTGGTATTGAGATTCCAGCTGAAAAAGTCTTCTTGGCTCAGAAGATGATGATTGGACGTTGTAACCGTGCTGGAAAACCTGTGATATGTGCAACACAGGTAGCCAACTTATTCTGGTTTCACTTCAGATTGGTACAGTTTGTATGAAAATAAAACTTACAGAAACAATTCAATTTTATGTCCTTGCAGATGTTGGAGAGCATGATCAAAAAGCCACGCCCAACCCGTGCTGAAGGTAGCGATGTTGCCAATGCAGTACTGGATGGGGCTGACTGCATCATGCTGTCTGGAGAGACCGCCAAGGGAGACTATCCTCTGGAGGCAGTACGCATGCAGCATGCTGTGAGTATTCTAGCACAACAGGAATCCACTGTTACACTGTGCCACACATCACACTGTGTATTGATGGTACATCACCACATTCCAGATAGTCAGCTTTACAACATTACATTTAGTTCAGCTAGAGTATGCAAATGTATTATATTTATATATACAGTTATAAATGTATGTATTGCTTTATACTTGGTTAGGCAATTAAAACAATATGTTTTATATAACATTATAGTTTGAGTGTATTTGTGGTGTGTGTGATTTTAAATTTTAGTTAATGCATAACCTACAAATGTGTGGAGTTTGCTGCAATGTCTTAGCTGTGGTTGGCGTGGCTTGGGCTGCCCTGCGCTGTGCTCTTGCTTGCTGTAAGGCTTAGACATGCAATAAGACCCCTTAATGAGCGCTGGCCAGATTCAGACCTTAATCCGCATCTCTTTCCTCTCTACCTCTCCATTCTTTTCCTGCACTTCACTGAAGGCTTGTAACTTCATGCTGAGTCGCCATCAGATACACCAGTTTACACTTCTGCCATCTTTGAGGGCTGGCTTGGATTGGGATGGGCATGCTAATTTCCATACTTGATAGGGAATTCTCAGTGTGCCTGGCACTTGGACAGTCCTCAGGTCTTGTTTTGTTAACTGGTGTGGGATAGTGCTGACAGAGACAGCCGTTACATTATTCATGCACCAGCGTGCATACACATAACTGCTCTTGTTTCCTATTACGCACAATCATGCACGTTCACCCAATGATACTTTTTTTTTTTTTTTTCTCCTGAAAGTTCAGACACCTGTACTACTAAGTGGGTAACACTGAACAAGGAATACCTGACCTATTTATAGATTTGTCCCTAATCACTTAGATATTTACAATCCTTGCTGTGTGTAGTAGTAGTAATAATTAAAAAATTAAAAATTTTACACCAAGCTTGCAATTAAGCATATGTATAAATGTAAACATTACTGGTGTTTTTTTGTATACCAGCTTCAGCCATTCAGTTGAAGTCATTCATTTTCTGTTCAGTTTAACATTTATTTGGTAGTCCTTAATATATTTTATTAAACAAATATACTGAAAAACTGTTCTGATTCTGGTGTTTTCCAGCTTGGCTCAGGATAAGTGCTGGTTATTTTGAGTCTGAGTTTTTCAGGTGAACTGTCGTAAATTATAAGTCTGGGTTTATCTGACCACAGCCTACATGATCCACACTGTGTGCACATGCAGAATTCTTTGCAGATGGGACTACACATGCACTCGCAGTAATTGCAAAGCCAGGTATGGTTCTGCGCTCTCTTCTCCCCACACCTTTTCCCCACTTCTATGCTATGCTGCCCGACCTTTTTTGCTGGGGTAGAGAAGAGGCAGTGTCCTGCATGGTGTTATCTGAAGCCTGGGCTGTCATTTCATGATACATCAGTCTGCCTGTGTAAGTGACCTAGGTAAGCTGTGGAAAATGAAAGTGGCACTATGGTGACAAATTGTACATTTTTAAAATATTTACATTTATATACATTAGCCAGCCCCACAATACTTACTTCCTATGTAGCTGTTACTTTCAGCTGTCAGGTTTTAGATTTTTTTTTTTCATTTTCTCATGAGGGATTCCCAAAAGCACTCCCTGGCAAGGATCTATATAAAGATGCCAGTCAGGCTGCCCACTCGTGCGTAATATTCTGGTAGGTGAACTGTGACACTGCCATTCAAGGACTGCTTTTGAAAATAAAATAAATTCTGAGAATCCCCCACAAGATGGACTAGTCCAAAACACGGTGGTAGAGTGGTCCAGAGCTGGTAGTGCAGAATGCCTTCTGTAAGTGACAGTTGCATGGGAAGTAAAACATCTATGGTGCAGTTACGCTAAGATAAATATATATGATATATGTAGGTGTAAATATGCTTTTTAAATGTTACAGTTTTTGCTATAGTGCCTCTTTAAAAGGAACCTTAACTCTAAAAAAAAAAAAAAACATGAGTTTCACTTACCTGGGGCATCTACCAGCCCCCTGCAGCCATCCTGTGCCCTCGCAGTCACTCATGGCTCCTCTGGTCCCCCGCTGCAAGCTAGTTTCCTTTTTGCCGACTCTGAGTCGGCCGGCCGCCATGTGTAGCTTTTTACGCATTCCCGCTTGTGCAAGAAGCTATCACTGACATTAACCCATACATTTTTACGCGTTACAGGTGCAATGCATAAAAATGTACGCGTTGCATCTGTAACGCATAAAAATGTACTTGTTAATGTCCGCAATAGCTTCCTGCACCAGCGGGAATGCGTAAAAAGGTACGCATGGCGGTCGGCAAAAATTAAACTAGCTGGCAGCAGGGGACCGGAGGAGCCATGAGTGACTGGCTGCAGGGGGCTGGTAGATGCCCTAGGTAAGTGAAACTCATGTTGTTGTGTTTTTTTTTGTTTTTTTTTTCTTTTTTTTTTGAGTTAAGGTTCCCTTTAAGTTAATGATTGTGTTGTCTGTTTAACTCATACTGACACCTAGTCTGGGGCTAGATACGTGAGCTTTTAATTCTTGCAAGGTGTTCCTACCACTTGCTTGTCCATGATTTGTAAGCCAGCAGCCAAGTGTTAGTTTGATAGCCACTGAATACCATTAATGTTACGAAGATCATGTAAAAACTCACATTAGGAAATAGAGGTAGGAATTGGTGATTCTTCGGATTAATAGTAAACAATGGATTCCAGTGGCAGTTACATAGCTCATGCTTGTGCTTCAGGGCAGAAAGTGAGGGAATCTCCCTAGAAGCATCCAGTGAAAAATTAACAAGACATACAAATCTTAACAGAAAATTAAAGTGCCTTTGGCAGATCAAACCTATGAGCTGATGATTAGTTAAAGAGAACCAAGCACCATTTTTTTTCCTGCAGTCTCTCCTGGTTTCTAATAGATATTGGATTAGATTGCATTAGGTCACACTGAGTGCAGACTCCTCCTAGTTCAGTCCCAATCATGCTATCATGGTAGAAGCTGCTGCATTTGATTGGACCTTTTCCATGCTCTATAAAGTTTTCCATCCTTTCAGAATTAACATCCCTGTTGATAAATAGGCTGGCAAAGTCCTCTTTTGTAAAATTAGCTGTTATAACCATCTCTACAGTGCTACAATGTGTATTTCACAAAAGAAACCACTTATAAATAAGTGAAGTTTTCCTTGTGAAATACTAAGTAGAAAAGGGGCAATGAATGGCTCCTTCATAAATTGGCCTATCCCTCCCGTAATAGCAATTCCTCCGACTATGAAGGGTGCATTTTGCACTTTATGGAGGTTACAAGCTTCTTTGCTATAAGAGGGGAAAGATGCAGGGACCTTTTAACCTCCGGTAAACACCTAAAAAGCAAGTCCCCCCCCCCCCCCCCTTGATTGCTATGCATACAATGCATGTTGGAAAAACTAGATTATTTTTTTTAACTACAAAAATATCTGTATAATTCTGTCAGTTGGTCAGATACATGTTTTTAAACACACAGTTACTTCAACATTAGTTTGAATTACACACTAGTGGTTATTTATCATGTGACTTCTGTAGAAGGCCAGCTGTCGCCTTTATATACTCTGAGGCCTTTTTGTAACATGTGGAACATTTCTGTAGCAGACCAACACATCTAAACAGCTCATTCATTTATTTGGGGTATATAGTTTGATGGTCTGTTCTGATGGTAAAGCGAACAGCTTCACATCTGTACAAATGGCTTTATGGGTTGAATTGTTGTCCAAAATCCTCAGGCTGCCGTAAAATCTGCTGTTTTATTGAAAATGTTTTATAATTAAGAAAAGTCATAGACATCATACTCTGGGACACCTTGCACTAGAAATCAAGCAACAACAGTGTGTAACAACCTTGGTTGTTACTGTGTTGTGTTTTTTACAGCAGCCTGATGATTAATAATGATTGGCTATCATCCTTGTCTTCCTTTTGTCTTTCATACTGTCCTATCTTCTCTCTTCTTTTTAACCTTAGTGCTTCTTAATCTTTCACACTGTTTGATTTCTGAAACTGGCGCAGAGAATCACTCTGCTTTATTTTTTTTTCTTTGTTATATGCCCCTCTCTCTCCTCCTCCTTCTGTTCCTTTCCCCGGTTCCTTTCCTCTTCTCCTCCGGCTCACAGATTGCTGTGGAGGCCGAGGCTGCTGTTTTCTACCGCCTGGTCTTCGAGGAACTTTTCCGTGTCACGGCTAGCTCCAGGCAACCTGCGGAAGCGATGGCTGTAGGCGCAGTGGAGGCATCTTTTAAGTGCTTAGCAAGGGCGATCATAGTTCTGACAGAGTCCGGCAGGTAGGACTCTGTGCGCTCCATTATCCCCGTAGCTTCTAACATGCTGCGGCTTCTCGTGCTGTTCCACAAATCAGGCAGGTTGCAAGTGTGAATGTTGCTTGAGTGGTTTCAGGTGAGGTAGGCACTTGTAAGACAAGATAATGCAGTTTGATGTGAATGTTTCCCATCCCATCCTTTTTCCTCCTTGCATATTTGTTCCCATTTCCCTGCATTGGGCATTTGCGGCACATCCTATCCCATTACCGCTAGATCGCACGTGAGGCGGAAGCAGCCATTTTCCACCGGCAACTGTTTGAAGAGCTTCGACGCGTGTCCCCACTGACCAGAGACCCAACAGAGGCGACTGCTGTTGGAGCCGTTGAGGCATCTTTCAAATGCTGTAGTGGAGCCATCATCGTGCTTACCAAATCTGGCAGGTAGGAGGGGAATGACAAAGCTGTATACTGTGGCAATTGGATCAGAAGTCTGGGAGGTAAATGTATAACTAGATGTTTTTCAAACTGTAAAGCTAAACACAGACACAACTTTTTGGGAGGCATTGGATAGAGCAGGTAATAGTTAGACTGTGTCTGGCTTTGATGCTGCTTATGTCTACACTGAGGAGAATTTTGGTAATTTCTGTGGCACTTACAGGGTCACCTATTTAACAAAGAAAACAAAAACTTTCCTTTTTTTCAAAAGCATGGAAGGATCAGAATCAGTGGAGTTTGTATGGTTGTCTGTGTTCCTGTTGCAGGAATGTAATTCCTTTCCTATCACATTTGCATTGCTTAAAGAGAATCTGAAGCCTTAAGCAAAGATTATTCGCCGCATCCCCGCGGCAGTACGAGGTCTTTATTCCCCCCCCCCAAATCCCGGGGCTACGAATTTCAAAGTCGCAGATTTGCTGCCCAGGGAAGGCAGAGCTTTGCGATGCAGCTCTGCCTCCAGTGCATTCAATCACCGCCTCTCCCCGCCCCTCTCTGTGGAAGAAGATTGAGAGGGGCGGGGAGAGGGGGTGATCGGCGGTGATTGAATGGACTGGAGGCAGACCTACAGCACAATGCCTCCTCCAGGAAGTACCAGAGGATTTTGCCACAGGGATTTGGGGGGGGGGTAGGATAAAGACCTCGTACTGCCGCAATGATGCAGCGAATCTTTGCTCTTAAAGAGAACCTGTACTGAGTAAAAATATTTAAAATAAACACATGAGGTAACTTCAAATGAACATTACAGAGTTACCTTGCCATCAGTTCCTCTCAGAAGCTCACCATTTTCTTCTGACAATAATCCCATCTAGTTCTGACAATATTTTGTCAGATCTGAAATATATCAGTTGCTGTCAGTAAAATATCAGTTGCTGTCAGTTATAGCTGAGAGGAAAACAGATGTACCAGGTAATGTCCATGTTTCCCTATGGCTCAAGTGGGCGATGTTACAGTTTAACTGTGTGCTGACCAGAAAGCTGTTATGGGTAATGGCTATTTTTAAAATGGAGGACGGAAAATTCCCTTGATCATAGTGAACAAATAGGACGCAGGACAGGAGAAAGACACTGAGGAGTAGACTACATGGAAGGTAAGTATGACTTGTGTATGCTTATTTTGACTTTTATTTTCAGTACAGGTTTTCTTTAAGGCTGAAGAGTATTCTGAAATAAAGAGGTAATTTTTTTTAAGGCTTCAGACTCTCTTTAGGCCTGGAACCCACTGCAAAACGCAATCACTAATCGCAATAGCTAGCGTTTTGTATGAGCAGTTTGTAAGTGATTTCATGAGCATTTTAGGGAGCGTTTTTAAAAAGTGTATCAATTTGCGGTTGTGTAGCGATTAGCGTTTTAACCACTTGAGGACCCACCCTTTACCCCCCCTTAAGGACCAGCGCTAGTTTGATTGATCTGTGCTGGGTGGGCTCTGCAGCCCCCAGCACAGATCAGGGTGCAGGCAGGGAGATCAGATTGCCCCCCTTTTTTCCCCCCTATGGGGATGATGTGCTGGGGGGGTCTGATCTCTGCTGCCTGCGAGTGGCTGGCGGGGGGGGCACCTCAAAGCCCCCCTCCGCGGCGAAATGCTCCCCCTCCCTCTCCTACCTGGCCCCCTTTGGTAAGCCGGGCTGCACAGGACGCTATCCGTCCTGTGCAGCCAGTGACAGGCTGTCTCCTGTCACATGGCGGCGATCCCCGGCCGCTGATTGGCCGGGGATCGCCGATCTGCCTTACGGCGCTGCTGCGCAGCAGCGCCGTACAAATGTAAACAAAGCGGATTATTTCCGCTTGTGTTTACATCTAGCCTGCGAGCCGCCATCGGCGGCCCGCAGGCTATTCACGGAGCCCCCCGCCGTGATTTGACAGGAAGCAGCCGCTCGTACGAGCGGCTGCTTCCTGATTAATTAGGCTGCAGCTGGCGACGCAGTACTGCGTCGCTGGTCCTGCAGCTGCCACTTTGCCGACGCACGTTATGAGTGTGCGGTCGGCAAGTGGTTAAAGACTGATTGGTCCTTTCAATTAATTTTAATTTTGTTACAGTGTGCAGTAACTTTAAACTGCTAGCAAAATCGCTCCTTGCAGGTTTTGATGAGCGATTAAGCCAGCATTTATATACTTTACATTGAAGCTCTAACGCTCCCAAAATGCTGCATGTCCTGTGTTTGCGATTTCAGGAAGCGCAATCGCTCCAGTGGAAGTTGCCCCATCCATTAACATTAGCTGAGCGGTTTTGGCAAAATGCTAGCATTTTGAATCGCTCCAGAAATGCTCACAAAACCGCTCTTGTGGGTTCCAGCCCTCAGAGATAAATGGAAGTGAGAAAAATCTCCTTAAGGCTGGATCCACACTATAAGCGCTTTTGTGAGCGCTTGTGATTGCTGAGCGCTCTTTCCCATTCACTTTCATTAAAAGCATGGTAAAAATCATGTAAAATCTTTTTCTGTATTTTGTGTATTTTATGTAATTTTTTTTTTTTTTTTTTTTTTTTTTTTTTTTTACCGTGATTTTAATGAAAGTGAATGGGAAAAAGCGCTCAGCAAGCACTCCGCAATCACAAGCGCTCAAAAAAGCGCTTATAGTGTGGATACAGCCTAACAAGAGAGGTGTAGACCACAGCAACAAACTGATAGCAGTTTTACCTCTTCCCATCCAACAAGCCTTAAAGAGGAACTCCAGTGAAAATAATGTAATAAAAAAAGTGCTTCATTTTTACAATAATTATGTATACATGATTTAGTCAGTGTTTGCTCATTGTAAAATCTTTCCTCTCCCAGATTCACATTCTGACATGTTTTACATGGTGACATTGTTACTGTGGGCAGATTATGTAGCTGGTCTGGCTTTAACAGACAGCTGTAAACAGCCATTTCCTGTGTGTGTCATTGTTACATTGTGGCAGTTTGCCCAGAGTACCGTACGGTACCAGAGCCTCTTGTGGGAGGGGTTTCAGCACAAAATCAGTCATACAGCGCCCCCTGATGGTCTGTTTGTGAAAATCATTATTTTTCTCATGTAAAAGTGGGTATCAGCTACTGATTGGGATAAAGTTCAATTCTTGGTCGGAGTTTCTCTTTAAAGTCTTGGCTGGAGTATGACTTTAATAAAAAAAAAAAAAGATTGCTGATTCCAGAGAAGTGACCCTGGCAAGGACCTAACACAGGAAAATAGTCCAGATGGGTATGAATTTTCAGTACTCTGGACAGCTGAAGCTGCTGCTCGTATTTCAAGTGACCTTTTCTCCTGTTGAGCCTTCAGACTGTGACCTTTTTCTTATGGTATTTATAGCTGATGCTCACAGCTTTCTATTACAGGTCATAAAGAAAAACAGTTTCTTGAAGCATATTCTATCCTTGTACACTTAAAAGTAAAGAATATTTTAGTTGTGTATTATGGACTTTAAATTGTCACTCAGGTTCGGACTTGCTTGGGAAAAAAAACTACGTTTTTTTTTTTTTTTTACTTGGCTAATCCCCTGCTGTACCTTTAAGCCCCATCTACACGATACGATTCTTTGTACGATTCGATTACGATTCTATTTACGATCCGATTAAATCCGACATTTCCGATCGGGATTCGATTCAATTCGATTTGCCATTGTTTTAAAATGGCAAATCGAATTCAAACGACTCGAATTCCGATCGGCCATGTCGGATTTAATCGGATCGTAAATAGAATCGTAATCGAATCGTACAAAGAATCGTATCGTGTAGATGGGGCTTTACTCTCTGCAGCTCCTCCTCTTGCTAGGCACACACCATTCAATTTCCCAGCAGATGGATGTGTCTAAATAATTACCTTATTTTTCAGACTATAAGACGCACCTTTTCTCCCCCAAATTTGGGGGTGAAAAGTGAGTGCGTCTTATAGTACGAATGCTACATATTTGGCTAACGCTGCTGTCTCTCCCACCCTCCCCCAGTAATCCCCGCAGTAATTTAGAGCCTGTGGAGGAGCCTGCGGATAGCGGAGAGGCTGTGAGTAATGTAACAAGATTTAATTGGTTGCCCGCTGCTATAATGCCGGTCGGAAGGAGACAGGAAGCTGGGCAGCTCATGTAAGAGCATAACGCAGAGGCTGTTAGCAAGATCTGTATCCAGGGATGTAATACAAAGTGGCTATGAGCCCTCCTCAATCAGTGTGGACTGTCCACCAAATAACTCCACAATACAGAAAAAACGTAATACTGAAAAAAACATAAAATGTGAGTTCGCGAGGAAAAAAAAGTCAAATAGAGATCTATGTGGGTCGCCACACAGTGGGAGGGGAATGACCACCCTAAAGGTACAGTAGAAAGTCTGTGCAGGCGCTCAACACATATGGCAAAATAATAATAGTCTCTCATAGTCTTTCAGAGGTCTCAATAAATTAGGTAATCCATCAGGTACTCTCACCAGATCAGTTTGCTAATTTGCATAACAGATCAGCATAAACCGCTTGCAAGTGACATCATATAGTCGTCTGAATACATCAGTATCTAAAACTCAAAACAGAATAAAGGACATAGCGTATTCCAGCTTCAGAGGATCAGGGAAGTGTCAAACACTAAAACCCCACACGTGTGATAGGTGTCAAATGCAGTGTACCCACCACCGTCACTGTAACAATACTGTTATACGCTCACCAGATTGAATGGCTGATCCCTTTTCATTGACCAGCAAAATGTGCTTGTGGGAAAAAAAATGCCCGTATCCAACTTGCATGTATCACCCTTAAACTCAAAACAAACGCTACATAGTGTAATACTGTATATATTTAAAAGATATAAAACATTTTAATGCACTCACAATGGATGAGGTAAATGCACATATCATAAACTCCTTGGCAATCCGGCAGAACCTATAGTATTCTCATATCGTGTCTCCCGTCATATCGCGTCTCTCTACGAGAATACTATGCATTAAAAATGTTTTAGATCTTTTAAATAAATGTTTTGATGTGCTGTCCTTGCCAGCTTTTTGGTCTTGCGATGGATTTCCATAGGTGGTAGTCCTAGGTGCAGGCCATTGGAGTGCTGCACTGCAATGGGGTACTCCTATGTTGCAGTTATATTCCAACACAAACTTCCTGTTTTTGCTTCAATTAGGGCATAACTTTAACTGGGAGAAGGGAATTACTGAGGGAGGGAAGAATAACCGAATTACTAAGACTGATTGGGGTGGGCGCTCCACAAGATGCCTCTGCACCATAGATGCAACAAGTCTTATATTTTTCCCATGACTTTTGTGTTCTAAATCTAGGTGCGTCTTATGGTCATATGGTATTTTCGACCTGTCTGATCAGATCCTAATCGATAACGGGATTAATTTTCTGATCACTGCTACACAATCAGTCTTGTTATTGATCGGAAGCTGATCAGATGTGGAAACAATAGCTTCAAAATTGAATGATGTGTACCTAGCATTAGGTCAGAAACCACCTTCTCTGCTAACTGCCCTTCTGAAGCTGCTTCTGATCCATTATCTGAGGCAGATTAACACAGCCACTTCTTTCTATCTTCCCCAAAAGTTTATAGCCAGAAATGGGAGCGCCCCAGCAGTATATCGTGGCAGCATCAGATTACAGTGTAAGACTGCCAGAACCGCAAAGAAATTAAGGCTGCTTTCACATGGGAGGCAGAAGATGTATATCAACTGTCAGCTGCTCCTGTGTGCTGGCTAGAGGCTTGTAAGTGCTCTGCCAGAGCAGCGGAGAGGCGTCCATTGCATGGAGTCACATCTAAACATGGTCGCAGTTATACTCAGATGTGAAATGCTGTGGTTTTTTATTGGATAATCACAGCCTGTGTCAAAAGCTGACATGCAAAGGGTTACAAATGCTGCCATTCAGCTGCGTTAGATTGTAGTCAAAAGGCGTTCGGCGGACAGCAGACTAGAGGCTGAAGTGCGCATCAAGCGTGCATTTCATAAAAGTGGTCTAAGACTGGTCCTGATCTCAGAAGACAAGGTGCAGAGTGACTGTGTACACCAGGGGATTAGGTGAATATAAACTTTCCTCCTGTTTTATATTTTACCCAGAGTGACAATTTAATAAAGAGTACTTTATATATTTTAACTTTTAATCTAAACTGAAATTAAAAAGAGCAGTTTAACTTACCTGGGGTTTCTTCCAGCACCCTGCAGTCCTTCTGTACCATCATTCCGCAATCCTCTGGTCAGGTGATCAGGCTCCTGGACACGGGAGTGTTCTGCGCTTGCGCAGTACATAAAAATTGCTACTGCACGTGTGCAGAATTCTCCTGGCCACAGGAACACGATCAGTTGCCCACGACTGGCCACGACTAGCCAGCTTTCAGAGTGGTGCTGCAACTGACTAGAGGGTTGTGGAATGATGGCAAGGGCACAGACAAACTGCATGGTGCTGGAAGAAACCCCGGGTAAGTTAAACTGCTCTTTTATTTTCACTTAGGTTTCCCTTTAAAACATGGGTGTCGAACTCAAATACAAAGTGGGCCGCAATTGAACACTGGGACTAAGTCGGGGGCAAACCTTAAGGTTTATTGTCCTCCCTCCCCTATACGGTTCCCTGGTGTCTAGTGACCTCCCTCCCTCTATACTATTCTATGGAGTCTGCTGTTTTTCACCTCCCTCCACCAAATGGCTTCGCTAATGATCTACAGCTTCACCTCCAATATAGCTTCCCTGGTGGTCTAGAGTGGGCCAAACATAATGCAAAGTGGGAAAACTACTTGCAGGCCAAATTTAATGGCTCTGCGGGACAGATTTGGCCCACGAGCCAGAGTTTGACATGTATGCTTTAAGGCTTCTTGCACACCAAGACGTTGCATTAGGTGCCACGTTAAGGTCGCATAACGTGCACCTAACACAATGTATGGTGCTGCAAGAGCCGACGGTAGAGTGAGCCGCGTTAGGCGGCTCGATTTGCTATAATGTCTCCCAGAGTGGCGCTGATTGGCCAGCGGGACCACGTGATGCGGAGCGAGACACTCCGCATCACGTGGTCCCGCCGGCCAATCAGCGCCCGCCAGTGCAGTAAATATTAAGTAGCCATGTGCGCGGCTACTGTAGCTGGCTCTCCCCGCCTCCTCTCCGCCCCCCACTGCGCATGTGCAAACAGTCTAACGCGGCTATAGCCGCTCCAACGCCGTAGCATGCTGCACTTTGCGCAGAACGTGCAGCGTTACATGTAACGCAACGTGGGCTGTGTGAACAGCCCACTTGTGTTACATTGCTGTGCGTTGGGGGAGCGTTACAGGCGCACTAACGTGCGCCTGTAACGTCTTGGTGTGTAAGCAGCCTAAAAGGGTAGACTGCTTTGAAAAATTATTGGTAAAAAGATAAAAAAGCCTTGCTAATAAAAGTGAAGTCTACGATTCCGTTTTTTTTTTTGTTTTTTTATCTGATTAAAAAAACGTACTGCATGCTGCTAAGATTTTTAGTTTTTTGCCCAGAGAGGAGGGGCTTTTTAACATCAACTTTTTGTCATGGGCAGTATGGGTGTTTTATAACTTTGCTTCATAACCATTCGATTTGGAAAAAAATGCAACGATAGGGCAAGTCAGGAGGAGAGGGCCAATACTATTTCACATTACTGAAAAAGTGTGTGTTCTGCGGATATTTTTTTTCCAGTGAGTGGGTTAACCCTGTAGTCAAAGCTAATTATTGTGAAATACTATAAAATATTGTCCATTGCACCTCTGCCCTGTGGTACTCTGCATAACTACATGCTTTTTATACTTTGTAACTTTCCCTGCAAAGTGAACTAATAAAGGGCGCTTTTTGGACAGATTATCAGTTTTAACTATGAAGCTACACAACAAAAAGTAACAGTAGTAGTCCCTTTCTGTATGATAAAGAAATCAAGTGTACCAGTATTTTTATAATGAGGCATACGTGCATTATGGTGTGCTGTATATCTGGAAGACCTAGAATCAATCATGAATACTAAACACCCTGTAAAATCACCCTGGAGAAAAGGTTAAACATTGATCACATGTTGCATATAGCCAGTTTTTTGTGGTCCTGTGTTGTCATGAAGAAAATCTGAAGACCTAACAAAAGTTGTTGAGGTGTAATACCTTTAGGCAGGGGTCACACTTGTCTTTCAGTGTCTACACTTTTCAGAAAACTGAAAGACAAGTGTGACCTCTACCTTACAACAGCTAATGTAATTTATAGAGAGAACTGACAAATTGTGCAAGATGTCAGTTTTTTTTCTGCGCGCGAAATCTGCATTCAAGTGTGACCTAACTTATTGATTAACATGAGTTCTCAGTTGAAAACAGTTTTTCTGTGCTGAAAACGCGCACGAAAGCCGACAAGTGTGACCCCTGCCTTAATGACTAATTGTGCAAGTTAGTCACTAAAGATATTACCTAAACAACTGTTGTTATGTGTTCAGATATTGCATATAGGATTTGATTTACTTAAGTTGGCAAATCCAGGTGATCTAGCCTGACCACTGTTTCTCATCTTTAGTAAACTAGCCATGGCATAGCAGACATTTTAGAATACTATGGCAAGCCTTTTTTTTTTTTTTTTTACGAGTGATGTTCTATGTTATTTTGATACCATGGTGTAATTTGAGTATCTTCTCAAGGGGTACTTCTAAAGCACTGCAAGCCTTTCTTTTCATTAGGGAAAGCTTAGAACCTATCAGGTGTTTATTGCTATCTAAATTATAAAGGAGTGATGAAAATTGAATCAGAAAAAGGCTGCAGTGCAAATCTTAAAGAGGTTTATTTTTCTATCAAGCCAAAAAAGTTTTCATTTTTGAATATACCTTGTGTTTATTGTATTTTACGTGTGAACGTTGGTTCTTGCAGATCTGCACACCTGGTATCTAGATACAGGCCCCGTGCTCCAATCATAGCTGTAACCCGTAATGGCCAGACAGCCCGCCAAGCACATCTTTACCGTGGCATCTTCCCTGTATTGTACAAGGAACCAGTGAATCAATCCTGGGCAGAGGATGTGGACCACAGAGTCAACTTTGCCATGGATATTGGTAAGTTGGGGAAACCAAGAATTTAGCACCAACTTTTCAGTGAAAATATGCTTGCTCACTGCAAACAGGCACATTGAATGAAACGTTGACTTCATCTTCTATATCTGAACTAACCACTAATTTGTGGTGGAGGTAATGGGGAAGAATAGTTGAAGCCTTAAAAATGTGCCAAATGCTTACAGTTATCAGTATTTTCTTTCATTACACGAGAGGTATGAGCTTTTGCCATGGCAACTAGCTGGATGGTGGAACATGGGCCTTGGTTTCATCTAAAAGCAGCACACTTGCATACTAAATAGCCGTTTCCCATCAGGTCTGTGACTGTCTGCACTGACCTTTGCTTGATTGGCTCTGCAGATTTTAAATTCATATTGTTTGATTACCCCATGAGTTAGGCAATGATCTACAAGCAGTACTGATGTTATAGGCAGCTTAAAAGAGCTTTTTCTACCTTGGTGCTGTCCGGTGAAGACTCCTCCCACTTCATGTATTGCTTATTTAAAAGTGACCTTCTGTAAGGGCCCAATCACACTTACAATCACAAAATGGTAGCAATTAGCGCTAGTGTTTTGCGGCGGCGATTTTTACGCAATAAACGCATATTTTTCACTCAACATTTTCGCGTTTTTGTAGCGATCGTTTTAAAATCACAAAAAAATGCTGCATGTAGAGAGTTTGTGTTTAGCGCTAATTGCGAATCGCCGGCGATTGCGGTGGTGTGACCACTGCCTATAGTTAACATTGCATTACATTGGTAAACGCCCGCTAAACGCCAAGTGTAAATGGGCCCTTAAGCATTCAGTTAAAGTGAATAAAGACTACAACAGAATTTACCCTCGGGCCCCTTTTTATATTTATATTTGCCGATATATATTTTTTTTTCTTTTACGGTTCTATTCATTTTCTCTTTGCTTTGCTGGGCCAAGTTGGTATATTCATTGCATCAAGCATACCGTCGAGCAGCAGATAAGCAGAGATAATCAGTTAGTCGGGGGCAAATAATTCTATCTTGCATTCATATTTCATGCAAATTGTATGCAGCTTGAAACTATACTAATCACAATAACTTTGCGTCAGTTTTTATTGGTCCAGTTTCAGGCTGCATACACTTTGAATGAGATTTGAAAGCAAGCTGGAATTATGTGTATCTCTGTGGCTCCCACAAAAATTACTACTGAAACAAATTTCAGTTTGATCATGCATAAATAATAATGTTAAAGAGGAACTATCAAAGAAACTTCTGTAAACCCCACATACCTATAGAGTTTTTAGCCAGTATCAATAGAAAGCTTTTCAGAAGTCTTTGATCACAGCCTGTGTGAAAAAAACAAGACCTTGTGTAACAGTTTTTTGTAACAAAGTCAGAATTTGGGCCAGAGCTGTACCATGTAGATAGGTTCCACTTCTCTGTCACTATTCACAGAGGAATTATTTACTGTGTGTTTCTGCTCTGCCCTGCCCACACGCACTGCTTTGTCTCCGATAATGTGAGAACAGCTGAGAGATTTTTCAGCTGCAGAGAAAGGATCTGAAGAGAAGGACCTCTACTTTATTCCTGTACTTGCATGCTTTATCTCTGTTTACACTGCATGAGTCAGAGAGACCCAGGAACAGCTGATGAGTTTACTACACACTATTTGATGCTATATTTCTGTTTTCTATAATTCTGAAGACCTTGTAGTTACAATATTACAGACAATAAGGATTGCTTCTGTATGCTGGATATGCTGAACACAGTCCTCCATAGTAATGCCCACAGTGAAAACTGTTCTCAGTAAATGTCATATTTCCTTCACATAAAAAATGGAGAGGAAAAAAAAAAACCTTGTATTGCTATTTGCAAGTAATTCCTGGAAATATATGTGTCATTTTTAGAATTTTTTAGTTAACTTTGATAGTTGTCAGAATCCAGACTGAAGTCGAGAATTAGCACCAGAAAAGCGTGTTGACAAGTAATTGACTAAAGCTGGATGCACTTCTGTCTTTTTACCAAGTAGGGCCTGGTGCACACCAGAGGAGTTTTTCAGAGCGTTTTGCGTTTTTGAAACCTCCTGCTAATGTTATCCTATGTGTCTATGCACACTGGAGTGATGAGGTTTTGCAAAAAACTCCCATAGCATTACATTGGGAAGAGCTTTTGAAACCTCTAGCGGTTGGGGAGCTTTTCTGGTGTGTCTCAGCCCTTGATGCCGTTTTGTGTATTTCTCAAATACTTTACTGACTTCTTGTTTTTGTAGGTAAAGCCCGTGGTTTCTTCAAGACTGGTGATTGTGTCATTGTGCTGACTGGCTGGCAGCCAGGATCCGGCTTCACCAACACCATGCGGGTGGTACCAGTTCCTTAAACTTGAAATCCTCTTCCAGCAAATCTTGTTCATCCCACTCCTTTATCTGCACTTAGAACAGTTTTGCCCTTCGCTAAACTACACACCCCAAAGCCGCACTTGTAAACCCCACCCTCTGTGTTTGGAACAGAAGGAATACTGGCTGTGTAAATAGCACTGTCCCATTGCTGCTCATCACACTCCTGCTATTAATGGCCAGTAGTCTCCATATGTGCTGTTTACTCCTCCAGGGAATATTTTTGTGCGGTTTGTGATCACGCTTCTCTCCTACAGTCCCTTCACAGTGTTGCGGGAGGGTATCCTTTGTGTGTCTTCTCTAGGCAGCTGTGTAGCTTGTGGTGTGTGGTCAGGGGTAAAGTTCATGCCCCTCTTGTAATCGACCTGTCAGCGTGTAGCTGAATTTAGTGTTTAATAAACCATGCTATTGAGCACTTATGCTTCATTTTGTCTTCTTACACGTTCTATATTTTATGTAAGCACATAATGTAGTCTGATAATAACAATTATCGGCAGTTAACCATGACAAGGAACACACAATATAATTCTAAACAGTTGAATGTGTCTTGGATGTCTTGGCTATGACAGTAAACCAAAACGGTGTCCTTAAAGTGTACCTTAATTCAGACACTTGAAGGGAACAAAATCTGTGGGTGAGCTCCCCTCACAGATGTTCACTGTCTAGTAGTCTGTGTAGTGAAATAACTCTTTCCTGGCTGCGCCTGTTGCTCTCCTCTAATCTAAACAAACTTCTACCATGGGAGCAGTAGAAGCAAACATAAGGGTCATGTCCGCATTTTCTGCACAGGAAAACTGAGATCCAATGTTAATCAATGGCTTGTTCACACTTGAATGCGTTGTTTACCTACAGAAAAACAATTGACAGCAATGCAAAACTGTCAGACATTTCATGCAGAAATCCACACACAGAAAACTATAAAGTGCGGATCCAGCCTAAGGGCCCATTTTGGTACGCGTTAGTACGCATTAGTATGTGTTTTCTCCATAGCAGTGCATTGTGAAAAAAATTTAAGTTAAAACACGTTAAGTGTGAAAGGTGCCATAGAAAAACATGGGACTTACTGTTTTCCTTCAGTTATAACCGAGAGCAACTGATTAAGTGTAAACAGGGCCTGATGCTAGGTACACACCATACAATTTTCTGGCAGATTTACCTGCCAGATCGATTTTTTTTCCAACACGTCCAATCTGAATTTTGATTGATTTATCCAATCTATTTCCGTTCACTTCTATGGAAATCGATCAGCAAATCGATCCAAAAATCGATTGAAATTCAGATCGGACATGTTGGTAAAAAATCGATCTGGCAGGTAAATGCCAGAAAATTACCTAGCAGTGTTCTCCCAAGCATTTTTTTTCCAGCCGGGTGGCATGAAAAAGTAGCTGGGTGGGGCGAGATGAGAGAATGCAGGGCCGGTGCTTCTCTGCACACCTCTGCTTACAGCATAGAAGGAAATGAGCCAATGACAGCCTGGTGCTCACCAAAACTAGCCGGGTGGAGCACCCGACTAAATGAGCCTGAAGAGAACACTGCCTAGTATTAGGCTAGATCGGATTGATCCACAGTGGTCAGTTGCGTTGCAGAATAATTCTGCATGTTAACTCACTGCCCATACCGTTCTATGGGCCTGTTCACAGTAAAGCGTTGTAACTGATCGTGTTATTCTATCTTGCTGCATGCAGGCTTTGCATTGAAGTCAATGTCTTGTCTCCATTGCAGTTCACACTCATTTTAACGAATTATAATGTGTGCATTATGCAACTGACTACTGTGAATCCACCCTATGGGCCTGTCTCCACACGTCAAGTTTTCGGTGCAACTGAAAACTGAGAACCAATGTTAATCAATGGACTAGTTCACACTTGAATGCAGTTTTCCCATGCAGATAAACAATTGACAGCAATGCATAAAACTTTCAGACAACTCATGAAGAAAAACTGACTAGTGCGAACAGGCCCTTAGGCCCTGTTCACAGTGGTCAGTTGCGTTGCAGGATAATTCTGCATGTCAAGTCACTGCCCATACAGTTTTATGGGCCTGTTCACAGTAACGGATCATGTTACTGTAACTCGCTGCATGCAGGCTTTACCTTAAATAGACTCCGAGCACCTCTCATTGGCATGCCTTTAAGCCAGACGACTTCCAACAAAGTCGTGCTATGACCCCTCTGGAGTAGCCTCTTGCAATGGCCATGCGTGTCACTTCCTCTTTCTGCTTCATTCAGTGATGCACTTCTCTAACAGAGAAGACAGGGGTGACCCGGAGGTTATAACATAGCCAAGATGGCAGCCGTGACTTTTTAAATTGAAATCGAACCAAAACTATTTGGTGTAGAATGGCAATTCAGGCATCAAATGAAAGAGGAGAGCACAAGCTACAGAAAGGTATGCATCTTTAAGTACTGGTCAGAGTCTTAAAGGCATGTCCATGAGAGGTGCTCGGAGTCCCTTTAAAGAGACACTGAAGCGGAAAAAAATATATGATATAGTGAATTGGTTGTGTACTATGAATAATTACTAGAAGATTAGCAGCAAAGAAAATATTCTCATACTTTTATTTTCAGGTATATAGTGTTTTTTCTAACATTGCATCATTCTATAATATGTGTAGATTACACAACACTCAGCATTCAAAATGAGTCTTTCAGAGCAGTCTGTGAAGTAATGACCCCTCCTCTAGCAGAGAAAAAGTAAACAGTTCACTTACAGTTGAGATAATAAAAGTCAGATAACAGCCCTCTCCATGACTAAGGCCACATACACACATCAGACCATAGTCTTTTGAAAATGAAAGATCACAGACCAATCTTACCACCCTTCATGTAGTATGAGAGCCATACTCTACACAGTCTTTTCTATGGAGCTGAACTCCACATCAGAAAAAAATCTTTGCAAGATGCTGCACACACAGATGCTGTACAGACACAAAAGATCAGTATCTGCAAAAGATCTGTTCCTGCCAAAAATCCATTCCTGCAAATTGCAATGATAGTCTATGAGATCTGCAGATCATCATACACACATGATTTAACTGACATTCATCTGCAGATCAGATCCACCAGGATGGATTTTCAGATCTGCAGATGAATGTCAGTTAAATCGTGTGTATGATGATCTGCAGATCTCATAGACTATCATTGCAATTTGCAGGAATGGATTTTTGGCAGGAACAGATCTTTTGCAGATACTGATCTTTTGTGTCTGTACAGCATCTGTGTGTGCAGCATCTTGCAAAGATTTTTTTCTGATGTGGAGTTCAGCTCCATAGAAAAGACTGTGTAGAGTATGGCTCTCATACTACATGAAGGGTGGTAAGATTGGTCTGTGATCTTTCATTTTCCAAAGACCATAGTCTGATGTGTGTATGAGCCTTAAGACTTTTCGGAGAGTTAGTGGCTTGTTTGCATAGAGATAACTGGAGTTTCTTAACTCTTCCTGTACTGGAAACAATTAGACTGATGTATCTGATCTTAATGTTTTATTTCTTAGCTGTACTACACATACAAATCATAATATCATATTTTTTTTTTCGCTTCAGTGTCTCTTTAAAGAGAACCCGAGGTGGGTATTTGAAATCTTAAGGCCTCTTTCACAGTGCGACGTTAAAACAACATTTAGGCTACTTGCACACCAAGACGTTGCGTTAGGTGCCACGTTAAGGTCGCATAACGTGCACCTAACACAACGTATGGTGCTGCAAGAGCCGACGGTAGATTGAGCCGCGTTAGGCGGCTCTATTCCGATAAAGTCTCCCAGAGTGGCGCTGATTGGCCGGCGGGACCACGTGACGCGGAGCGAGACACTCTGCATCACGTGGTCCTGCCGGCTAATCAGCGGCCGCCAGTGCAGTGAATATTAAGTAGCCATGTGCGCGGCTACTGTAGCTGGCTCTCCCCGCCTCCTCTCCGCCCCCTACTGCGCATGTGTAAACAGTCTAACGCGGCTATAGCCGCTCTAACGCCGTAGCATGCTGCACTTTCCGGGCAACGTGCAGCGTTACATATAACGCAACGTGGGCTGTGTGAACAGCCCACTTGAGTTACATTGCTGTGCGTTGGGGGAGCGTTACAGGCGCCTGTAACGTCCCTGTGTGTAAGCAGCCTTAACACAGAATAACTCGGCAATAAAAAAATCATTGCCCTGTTCACAGTGCACACGTTGCGTTGGTGACTAATGCTGCACGTTAAGTGAAAGTACTGCAAGCTGTGCGTTATGCGCATTAGCTGCGTTGGACTGTTTGCACATGCTCAGTAATGACTTGGAAGCATACTTTTCATTGCCTGTATGCTCTACTGTATGCGACGATAATGGGGCATTAAGTTGCGGGGCAACTTTTTTGGGGCGTTGCGTTGTAATTTGCGTTGCGACTTTAACGTTGCATCAAAACGCAACGTTCTACTGTGTAAGAGGCCTAAGAGACCACAGAGGCATGTCCTGAGACTGTTGCTAGCGGAGTGCTTTTTACAGGGGAGCACAGGAGCCCCTGGGGGGGGGCCTAGAGGCGGCAATAGCAAGACCAAGAGGCATGTCCATATGCACAGGACATGCCTCTGTGGTCTCTTAAGATTTCGAATACAGACCTCGGGTTCTCTACGTCTATGTCCAGTCTTCATTGCCATTCACACACGTTTTAAGTTGCAAGTTATGCAACTGACCACTGTGAACCTAGCCTCAGGGTATCTTCACACTATGGGTTTTAACCACTAAACCGTGATAACTCGTATCACGGCTGTGCTAGCATTTTCGTGCGAAAACACAAATGCGCATGAAGACGCTAGCGCGGTCATGATATGAGTTATCACGGTTTAGTGAATCAAGCCCCATGCACATTGCTGGATGTGACCATACAATTGTATGAGTTTCTTCACATCCCTGTGTTATACCAGATCATGATACATACAGGTTATACCAGATCATGTTACTCAAATGCATTTCTGGATAGTGTGCTAACAAGCTTGTTACTGCCGCAATTCTATATGCTATGACATGGAACACATACTATGAATTGCAGAGTACGCATTGCTTTATGCCCCTGTTATAGTGCAGGCGTTGCCCAACATATATAGTGTGACCTTAGCCTAAGGTATTCAGCAAACCTCAATTGGAATATTTAAAAATGTCTGCTATTGGGTAGCAAAAGTTCTTCTTCAAGCCTCATTCGTCATACTGGGTTGATTGCTGAAAGGTTACTGAACTTGAGATTGCCGCCACATACGCGCTTCTGCAGCAAGAATGCATTATTAATACATCAAAGGTGGCTTTAATCCCATAAAAAAAAAAAATTCTAAGGGCTGGTGCACACCAGAGCGGTTCTGCAGCATTTTTTAAAACGCTTGCAGGGGGAAAACCGCTTGGCTAATGAAAGTGAATGGGACGGTGCACACCAGAGCGGGTCGTTTTTTCCACAAACGCAAACTCAGGGGCTGCAGCATTTTGTAGATTTGAGGCATTTCTGACTCAATGTTAAAGTATAGGAAAGTGGAAAACAGCTCTGAAAAATGCTAGGTCAGAGCGGTTTTCCAGGCGTTTTTGTTACATTAGCTGTTCAGTAACAGCTTTACTGTAACAATATTTGTAATCTGCTACACAAAAAAGCTCCAGAAAACGCTAGGCATGTTAAGAAAACCTCTCTAAACATGCCTAGAATCGCTCTCAAATCTGCTTCAAAAGCATTTTGCAGATCTGCTAGAGGTTTTTGGTGTGCACTGGGCCTAAAGGCTCATACACACATCAGACTATAGTCTTTGGAAAATGAAAGATCACAGACCAATCTTACCCCCCTTCATGTAGTATGAGAGCCATACTCTACACAGTCTATTCTATGGAGCTGAACTCCCCATCAGAAAAAAATCTTTGCAAGATGCTGCACACACAGATGCTGTACAGACACACTGTATACACACATGATTTAACTGACATTCATCTGCAGATAAAGCAATCATCCGCAGATCTGAAATTCCATCCTGGTGGATCTGATCTGCAGATGAATGTCAGTTAAATCATGTGTGTATGATGATCTGCAGATCTCATAGACTATCATTGCAATTTGCAGGAATGGTTTTTTGGCAGGAACAGATCTTTTGTAGCTACAGATCTTTTGTGTCTGTACAGCATCTGTGTGTGCAGCATCTTGCAAAGCTTTTTTTTGTGATGGGGAGTTCAGCTCCATAGAAAAGACTGTGTAGAGTATGGCTCTCATACTACATGAAGGGTGGTAAGATTGGTCTGTGATCTTTCATTTTCCAAAGACTATAGTCTGATGTGTGTATGCACCTTAACTGCTGTTGGGTGTATAAAATTGCAGACTCACAAATGCTAATTTACTAAAGGTAGCCATACACTAATAGATGGCCACAAAATTTGACCATCTTCTAGATATCTCTCAAGATTAAATTCTTCCACACACTGCACAGATTTTCATGCATG
Organism: Hyperolius riggenbachi; assembly: GCF_040937935.1. Taxonomy (NCBI): domain Eukaryota; kingdom Metazoa; phylum Chordata; class Amphibia; order Anura; family Hyperoliidae; genus Hyperolius; species Hyperolius riggenbachi. The sequence goes on from NC_090648.1 coordinate 219,342,624, forward strand.
AAATCCATTGTAAATCTGTAGAGCCGTGTGCCAGGCCCATAGGTCTGCGGATGCGGAATTGCAGCTTTATGAAATCAATAGGCTGCTTCCAGTTCACTTGTGGGTAAGAAAAATGCTGCCTGGTGGAGTTTTCTACACCATGCATCCAGTAAACTATAGTGAGATCTGGGACATGATAAACCAAGGGATCTGCAGGATGGTTAGTATATGCCACTCACACCAGAAATATACTGTATTATGTACATCAGTCAGTTACTGAATAGTTTGCCTGAAGAGGTATATGCCATTTTTCCTTTTAAACTATACCCATTGCCTGCAAATCCTGATGATCTATTTGGCCCTGTTCACAGTGGTCAGTTGCGTTGCAGAATGATTCTGCATGTCAACTCACTGCCCATACAGTTCTATGGTCCTGCTCACAGTAACAGATTGCGTTGTTCTAACTTGTTGCATGCAGACTTTGTACCTATTAAATTCAACAAAGATAAGTATCCATGGTCATCAAAAAACCAAACAGCAACTGACTGGATATGAGCAAAATGTCTAATATTTATTTAATAACTTATCCAAACAATAAAAACAAACATGAATCTCCAGTGTGGCTGGGAGGGAGTATATATATATATATATATATATATATATATATATATATATATATATATATATATATATATATATATATATATATATATATATGATCAACTGGTAAGTGATAAATAGACAAGCATTGGGGGTGAGGAAGTATGAAACAATTAACCTATAATGACAATAATGAACTGAACAACACCCACTCCTCAATATATGAATCCTGAATACATCACATATATGGCTGTCAGTAATATGTAGAATATAAGAATAAATGCCTCACCGTTACCAAAAGCAATGACCCTCACAGCTCCGCTGGAGACCGAAAAGACCTCACATGTATCGCACCCCCTACGGTGCTTCTTCGGAGATAAAAGGGCTAAAACAGATCCGTCTTAAATACACGCTGATTCGCCGCCGAACGCTGTAGGAGGTGTGGCCACACCCCCTATGCGTCACTCCGTTACGCGACTGAGCGGCGCACACCCGATGATGCTGTATGCGGAGGGTCAATGGTAAAGGCGGCTGATACAGATTGAATAATAAATAACTGCCCATATATAAGAAAACAGTTGCGTATAAATTTAAATAAACATTATAAAACAATTATATAATTAATCTAAAGAAAGCGCGTGGAAATGTCAATCATCGTATATATAATCCACATAACGCCATCATGTGGCCAAAAAGCATATAAACACACATAATTTAAATTTAAGTCAAAACAATCCTGATAATGGAACAACAATGACATCTAGTGATCATTCAACATAACTGCAAGTGATACTCAATACATATACCTATATTATAATATCCAAGAGGGAAAACATTAGTGTACTAGTCACTACATCAATTGATTAAAGTGCAAAGTGTTACAGTCGTGATACATGATGATTAATACATAATAATTGTGAAAACTATGAATTAAAAATATATATAAAAGATAAAGTGTCTTGTGCTTTTATTCAATTGAAGATTCATAAAGTGTCTTGAGCTTTAATTTGATTGAAGATCCATAAGATGTAAATACAGATACCAAATTTGTGCCATGTGAAGTGTATGATCGGGAATTCCTGAGGACTATAAAGACATCAATTAGTCCACAAAAACTAGAAGCATATTCAGTGTATGTGACTCCAAATGAAGTGCCACTCCATGTGTGACCAACAGTCGTGCGACAAGTGCCAATGATACAACACAGACTCTGATAGTCAGTACCTACCCACTGACATTCCAGAGAAAACTAAAAATTGTGAAAAATGATGTCAGTACTCACTTCTGACATATAAAAGTGCAGTGCAGATAAAGTGACTCATGCGTCAAACAAGTCCATGTCGCACTCACAAACGACATGGACCAAATAACCAAGTGAAATACAACCCATACAAACTAATATTAATCCTACCCAGAGTGTGACACCAACATCAATCATAATGCACCACCTCAAAAGTTTCCCTACCATGGGGATAAAACACAAAGGAAGCAAAATACTCACTTGCAGAGAACTGTTATGTGTGTGGACATATATATGCACCCACACACACCTATATAAAAATGTCTCGATTGACCAATCCAAAGTATGACAGATGGTATTGTCATAAGAAGCATAAATATTTCACCTATAAATGATAAAAGACAGTTCTATTAGTACAACAAAACCAAAAATCCAGACAGAGACATATCCCACATAATCTATTGTGGCAGAAAACAAGAGAAACTGGCTTCCTCATTGAGACCCTTTGGGCTCCTTGTTTGTAACTTAAATATCCACCGTAGTTCAGCACGTAACAATTTATTAACAATATCACCACCTCTATTGTCAATCCTAATGGTCTCGAGTCCACTGAATAACCAATCCCTAAGGGACCCCTGATGCACATTCAAAGCATGATTGGCCAGTGTAGTGAGTGTTTTGCCTCGTTCTCTATCTCTGGCAGCCAACTTTACCACTGAACAGTGCTTCTGTAAGCGAATCTTCAGGGCATTTTTAGTCTGCCCGACGTACTGCCACCCACACGGGCACTGCAGCATATATATAACAGCTCGAGTCTTACAATTGATGAAATCGTTAATATAGAAGATTTTGCCATTATGGCGATTCTTCACTGTCTTGGTGGCTCTCATGTTTGAACATACACTACATGTACCACAGGGGAAACTACCTCTAGTGGTCCTATTAAGACTTGATGTTTGAAAATGGCTATGACATAATATCGTTTTCAAAGTGGGTGCTCTCTTGGCTGTGAGACTCGGACGATCCGTAAGAAATGGTCTGATATCAGAATCCAACTTTAAAATATCCCAATGTTTGCCTAATATTCTATAAATTTCATGCCATTGATCATTATATGGTGTGGCTATTCTGATGGTGGGATCATGTCTTCTCCTCTTGGGTCGTAGTAATTCTGTGCGTGATGATGCCCTTGCTCTTCTAATAGCTTGCTCAATAGGTTTTCTAGGGTAACCCCTTGCTTGTAATCTCTCTTTTAAGTCAAGTGCTGCTGTTTCAAAACCTTCATTGTCTGAGCAGTTCCTACGCAAGCGTATAAATTGTCCAATCGGGATATTGCATTTCACTGATTCCATGTGATGAGATTGATACTGCAAGATGCTGTTGACTGCCGTTGGCTTACGGAAAACAGTTGTTGTAAGTTCACCCCTCCAACCCTTACTAATCTTCAAGTCCAAAAATTCTACTTCCTGATCACTGATATTATATGTCAGGAAAATGTTTAAGTCATTGTGATTCAAAATATCAAAGAATTCTATACATGTCTGTCGAGGTGCTTGCCAGATAATGAATAGATCATCGATGAATCTAAACCACCCCAAAATATAGGGGTGGAATCGACTCATCGATTCCGACCAGACACACTCGCGCTCCCACCAACCAAGGAACAGGTTGGCAACCGAGGGGGCACACTTCGCCCCCATGGCTACCCCCCTGACCTGGAGGTAGAAGCGCGAGTCAAACACAAAAAAGTTGTGCTTCAACACAAACTCCAACAATGACAAAACAAACTGTCTACGGGAATCGGACATGTTTCCCATGCTCAAAAAATAATCAGCAGCCCTTAGGCCTGCATCATGTCCTATATTAGAGTAGAGTGACTCTACATCACATGTGACAAGAAAGGAATCATCAGGGACATTGAGACATTCAAGATGACTCAATAAGTCACCTGTGTCACGTATATATGAGTCTAGGGATGTTACAAAAGGTTGGAGATAATGATCAATAAACTGGCAAGCCCGTTCGGTCATGCTGCCAATCCCCGAAATTATTGGTCTGCCAGGTGGCCTAAGGGGATTCTTGTGTACTTTCGGCAACATGTAAAAAGTTGCCACTACTGGCTTCTCTTTCCATAAAAATTTCTGTTCCTTATCAGTAATAATCCCTTCATGTCTGGCTGTATCTAAAAGACTCCGGAGCTCATGTTGAAAAGTTTCCATGGGGTTCCCTCGTAGTTTACAATAGAATGACTGATTATTTAACTGTTTGTATGCCTCCTCTAGATAGAGTTCGAGGGGCCAGATGACCACGTTCCCCCCTTTATCAGCCTCCTTGATCAAAATGTCTTTCCTAGCTTTCAAAGATTTAATGGCTCGTCTTTCATCAAAGTTCAAATTATCTGCAGAAATATTACGTTTACTCCCCAAACTGTGCAAATCTCTGCACACTAAATCAAAAAATATCCTCACTTCATTGCTAAAGTAAGGTAGAAATTTAGATGGAGGTTTAAAGGTGACATCACTCACCTGTTATTCATTTTCATTTAAGAGACCTAATAAGTCATCAAAGGCCTGTTGATTATTAAGATCCAATCCACAATCCAATATGTCCTGATCTTGCACTGGGCGAGATTCATACATTTTCTTAAGGGTTAAACGTCTGCAGAAAAAATACAAATCTTTTAATGCCTCAAACTCATCAAAATGATTTTTCGGAGAAAAAGACAATCCCCTAGATAAAACATTCATTTCACCCTCTGTCAAAGGGATTGATGATAAGTTGATTACCTGGAGAGCTGTTTGTTCAGATGAACCTTTATCCATTCTACGTCTCTTAACGAAACTTTTCTTGGCCTGACCAAAAGCGTTTGATCCCAACATTCTCTGAGCTGTAGACTGGGATGTTCCATCTGACTCAAAGGCATCGCTTGAGTCAGATACACACGATGACATAGTATTGGTCTGTGCCTGTCCTTGTCCAATAGTGGGATTTTTTTTATTATTTCTGGGCTTCTTGTTATTAGTCCATGCTCTTCTACCCTTGGGGTTGCCAGAATGATGCCACATATAAGCTCTTTTCAGACTATAGTCTAACCGGTCTCTTGATAATTTTTTGGTCTTATTGGAAACAATATCCGTCTCGATCTTATCCAATTCATTTTTAAGGTCAGTCATAAAGGCTTCAATTCTATCCGTAGGGCCCATCTGACCAATCTGTGTCTTTAAATCACTAATCTTCTGTTTGTATTGAGTCAATAATTCTCTATCATGTAGTAGAAGCATGTCAACAATAATGTGGGAACATTTAGATAAACCAGTCTCCCACAGTTTTCTACCCTCTTCATTAAGATACCAAGACGGAAAGATTTGGACCCGTAGGCCCCTAGGATAGATCCCTTGCCTATCATAGTTCTCAAGACTACTCACATTCCACCATACTTTGATGTAGTTGATATGGATATCTTTGAGTTCCAAACATAACTGCTTCAACTCTTTGGAGACGCCACTACCTGAAATGGCACTCTCCTTATGTGCAAATATGCTTTGTAAATTGACTTCCCAACATGCTTCTAATGAATCTAGAAGATTAAGATCCATAGTGATATAGTGACAGGCTCTAGAAAAAATCAAAGAGATTTTATGATCACTAAACAGTACCATCAAAAATTCAGTGGACTCGAGACCATTAGGATTGACAATAGAGGTGGTGATATTGTTAATAAATTGTTACGTGCTGAACTACGGTGGATATTTACGTTACAAACAAGGAGCCCAAAGGGTCTCAATGAGGAAGCCAGTTTCTCTTGTTTTCTGCCACAATAGATTATGTGGGATATGTCTCTGTCTGGATTTTTGGTTTTGTTGTACTAATAGAACTGTCTTTTATCATTTATAGGTGAAATATTTATGCTTCTTATGACAATACCATCTGTCATACTTTGGATTGGTCAATCGAGACATTTTTATATAGGTGTGTGTGGGTGCATATATATGTCCACACACATAACAGTTCTCTGCAAGTGAGTATTTTGCTTCCTTTGTGTTTTATCCCCATGGTAGGGAAACTTTTGAGGTGGTGCATTATGATTGATGTTGGTGTCACACTCTGGGTAGGATTAATATTAGTTTGTATGGGTTGTATTTCACTTGGTTATTTGGTCCATGTCGTTTGTGAGTGCGACATGGACTTGTTTGACGCATGAGTCACTTTATCTGCACTGCACTTTTATATGTCAGAAGTGAGTACTGACATCATTTTTCACAATTTTTAGTTTTCTCTGGAATGTCAGTGGGTAGGTACTGACTATCAGAGTCTGTGTTGTATCATTGGCACTTGTCGCACGACTGTTGGTCACACATGGAGTGGCACTTCATTTGGAGTCACATACACTGAATATGCTTCTAGTTTTTGTGGACTAATTGATGTCTTTATAGTCCTCAGGAATTCCCGATCATACACTTCACATGGCACAAATTTGGTATCTGTATTTACATCTTATGGATCTTCAATCAAATTAAAGCTCAAGACACTTTATGAATCTTCAATTGAATAAAAGCACAAGACACTTTATCTTTTATATATATTTTTAATTCATAGTTTTCACAATTATTATGTATTAATCATCATGTATCACGACTGTAACACTTTGCACTTTAATCAATTGATGTAGTGACTAGTACACTAATGTTTTCCCTCTTGGATATTATAATATAGGTATATGTATTGAGTATCACTTGCAGTTATGTTGAATGATCACTAGATGTCATTGTTGTTCCATTATCAGGATTGTTTTGACTTAAATTTAAATTATGTGTGTTTATATGCTTTTTGGCCACATGATGGCATTATGTGGATTATATATACGATGATTGACATTTCCACGCGCTTTCTTTAGATTAATTATATAATTGTTTTATAATGTTTATTTAAATTTATACGCAACTGTTTTCTTATATATGGGCAGTTATTTATTATTCAATCTGTATCAGCCGCCTTTACCATTGACCCTCCGCATACAGCATCATCGGGTGTGCGCCGCTCAGTCGCGTAACGGAGTGACGCATAGGGGGTGTGGCCACACCTCCTACAGCGTTCGGCGGCGAATCAGCGTGTATTTAAGACGGATCTGTTTTAGCCCTTTTATCTCCGAAGAAGCACCGTAGGGGGTGCGATACATGTGAGGTCTTTTCGGTCTCCAGCGGAGCTGTGAGGGTCATTGCTTTTGGTAACGGTGAGGCATTTATTCTTATATTCTACATATTACTGACAGCCATATATGTGATGTATTCAGGATTCATATATTGAGGAGTGGGTGTTGTTCAGTTCATTATTGTCATTATAGGTTAATTGTTTCATACTTCCTCACCCCCAATGCTTGTCTATTTATCACTTACCAGTTGATCATATATATATACTCCCTCCCAGCCACACTGGAGATTCATGTTTGTTTTTATTGTTTGGATACGTTATTAAATAAATATTAGACATTTTGCTCATATCCAGTCAGTTGCTGTTTGGTTTTTTGATGACCATGGATACTTATCTTTGTTGAATATTGTGCCTTATTTTCCATGGACATGGAATTTTGCAGGTTGCTCTGTTTTTTGATGGTACTGTTTTGTAACTATTAAAGTCTATGGCCAGTTTCCATTGTAGTTCAGTCATTATAAGGCATGAGTTATGCAACTGACCACTGTGAACCTAGCCTTTGGCTGCACTAGTGTCTGAATCTCATACCTGAAACAAGCATAGGCAAACCCAGTCAGACTTGGGCCTCTTGCACACTGCACGCGATTCCGATTCAGATTCCGCTTTTTAATCATTTTTTACATCCGATTCTGATTCCGATTTGCAGTGTGCAGGGAGTAAACTGCTAATCGGAATCTGAATCGGATGTAAAAACTGATTAAAAAGCGGAATCTGAATCGGAATCACTTGCAGTGTACAAGAGGCCTGAAGAGAAACACCTGATCTGCTGCATGCTTGTTCAGGGTTTATGGCTAAAAGTATCATAGGCAGCAGGATATCCAAGCAATCTTCATTTTTTTTTAAAGGAAATAAATGTCAGCTTCTAGATCTCTCTTGCTTCAGGTGTGCTCTAAAAGGTAAAAGCATTTGTGTGATTGCAGCTTCAGCAGTAGCCACAAGAAGAGGTGTTTTTTTCCAGTTTATTTAGCACTGCCTCTCTGTAGGACTGGGCACCAGGCTGAAATCACTTAAAGTGGACCCAAATTAAAAATACAAGATTTCAGAAATAAAATCTATTTTCTAAATTATATTAATAAATAGCAGCCTTTTTTTTCAGCTGCATGATGACAAATATAAAATATTTTACATTTATTGGAGGAACCCCTCCCTCACTTTCAAATTGCCGGGATTTTTCTGGCAAACTGGTGAAGTAGATGGTGTCCGGCAATGGAGGAATTGCTAATGGCTGCCACCTGTATAACCTTAGCTATGAAAAGAGAAGGGTGAAAAGCATGCACTGAAATGATCATAGGTTTGAAGGAGTGTTTATTTATCTTTGCATGTGTCAGAGTGGTGCAACTAAATATTTTTAATTAAAAAAATGTTTGGTTTGGGTCCGCTTTAAATCACTCAATTTACTATTAATAACCCCAACTATCCCCGCTGTGTTAATATAGCAGAGGTGAAGGTTGCAGTATTTTTATCAGGTGTGGAGTAACAAAGCCTCTTTCCTTGTGCAGCTTATTACTGGTAATGCGAGGTAGGAGCTTCTCGACAGTCTCTTAGCAACACTCTCTGTACTTTGTTAGGAACACAGTTGCTAAGGTTGTGAAGAAAAGCAATCTCAGCTTAGTTTCACCCTTGAAAAAAAATGTTTTATATGGCGGCAGATGGAAATATTTATTTTTTAAATAAGATTTTTAACCCCTTTTTTTTCTTTTTAATCCAGTCCAGGTTTTCTAAATGGCTTGTTACATCCCCAGTCGGGCTGCTTGGAGATTCTGTATAAAATGAAGCCCCATATGTGATAGTTATCCATTTATGCTTAGACCATCTCAGTGTATATTCAATACCTTATCTCAGGGTTGGTTTCCGGGAATCTTCAATTTCACTAGTGAGGATGTTAAAAATAGGACTTTACCTTATTTTTTATTTTGAGACTATTAAAGGCTAGGTTTACACTGGGGCATTGAGGTATGTTGCGTCAAACAATATAGATACAATTGCTAATGCAATCATATATTAATAGTATGTTCACACTGGTGCATTAGAATTGCTGTGTGACAGATCCATCTGGCATAACACGCTCGATTACAGTGGAGGATTCTTTCTACGGTATGTACCTATACTGTATGCATAACCTGCAATGCGGCTTTTCCCTTCCATTACGGTCCTGTTTTTACTAGGAATGTAAATCCCCAATTTGAACGCATCTAAAAGATAACTACCTTTTTAAGGTAACTGTCAGTTATTTCCCCACCCCTTTTAGCCAAATTCGTAATGCTCTCCCTATCTGGAAAGTACTGAGTTTTTGCAAATTTGATTGCAGTTTGTACACAGATTTAAAATAGTTGCAGTTGATTTTGATTGGTCTAATTGAAATCTGCATACAAATAGAATCCTTAACTCAAAAAACATAGCATGTAATAGGAAAACAGAGCATCCAATCGGGGTTAGGCCCGGTTCACATCTGTGTTTTTTGAGGATTGGGCCGTACGGATCAGGCCATCTGGATCCAGAAAAACTGCCTGTTTTTACAGCCAGCGTGCTGTAAACCAGAACGGAAACCAGGACCGTACAGCTGGATCTGCAGCTAAAAGCTAATGTGAACCAGGCCTAAAAATAGGTAAAATACACTAAAAACTGTTTTCAAGTATCAGGCAAGTTCACCACTCCCTTAAGAGGGAAGGCTCTGGATCAGGGTTGCCACCCATCCCTTTAAATACCGGCACATATGAATTATACATGCCTTGTGGCTAGTTAGATGCAGTTTAGGCAATGATGTGTGAGTAGTCCCAGAACCTGTAAAAGGGCTGGTTTACACGGGCGGTTTTGTGGCTTTTTAATGCGGCGTTTCATATGCGACTTATTTTTAAACGCCAGGAAACAATAGCACAGACCAGAATTGCTAGCCTTGAACGCTTTCTAAAAGCCTTCAAAAGCTAGCTTCGATATTTAAAGGGATGAGGTGGCAAAACTGCTTTAGATCCCTTAGCACTTTCCCGATCCTCTTCTTTTCCCCCTCATTCCAACACTGGGCCCCAGGGCCGGATTTACAGCTCAGGAGCCTATAGGCACATAAGCTCTGGCGCCCTAAGCCCCGCCCACAATAGGCCACACCCACTAATGACATGCCCCTTTTCTTATTATATTATATTTTATTAACAACTCATGGTGGAAATTACCAAATTTAGGCTATTACTAACAGTGGCGGTAGGTGGGTGGAAGAGCACAGCAGGTAGGTATAAAGAACGTGAGTAGTCAGTGGGGGTAGGTAGGTGGGAGAGAGCTCAGCAGGTAGATGTAGAGAGAGCACAGAGAGGAGTCAGTGGGGGTAGGTAGTTTCGAGAGTGCAGCACGTAGTTATAGAGAACACAGAGAGGAGTCAGTGAGGGTAGGTAGGTGGGAGAATTCCACAGGTAGGAATAGAGAGCACAGAGAACAATCAGTGGGCGTGGGTAGGTGGGAGAGCGTAGAAGGGTGGTATATAGAGAACAGAGAGCAGTCAGTGGGGGTTGGTAGGTAGATGGGAGAGTGCAGCAGGTAGGTATAGAGAGCATAGACAGCAGGAAGTTAGGGTAGGTAAGATGGTAGGTTAGAGGGAAAAGCAGGTAGAGAAAGGCAGTAAGTAAGCGAAGGGTTAGAGCGGACCTGAGGGACATTTAAGTAACAAGACAATATACTCTGTACAGCGCTGCGGAAGACGTCGACGCTATATAAATACTAAAAAATAATAATCATAAAATAAGCAACAGCATTATAACCTTTAAAGAAAAACATTTCTTTGTTACATCTGATATAAATCCTTCAATAAATCAGCAGTGTGTCTACTTCCTACTTTCAAGAAAGCAGACATATTGTTAACTTCCTGTGCTTTCAAATGAGCTTAACTGCCGTTGCAGTCAAGTGACACAGGGGAGAGATCAAATTACAATTTGTGATTAGACACAGGTGAGGGGCAATTACATTAGACACAGGTGAGAGGAAATTACATTAGACACAGGTGAGGGGCAATTACATTAGTCACAGGTGAGGGGCAATTACATTAGTCACAGGTGAGGGGTAATTACATTAGTCACAGGTGAGGGGCAATTACATTAGTCACAGGTGAGGGGCAATTACATTAGTCACAGGTGAGGGGCAATTACATTAGACACAGGTGAGGGGCAATTACATTAGACACAGGTGAGGGGCAATTATATTAGACACAGGTGAGGGGCAATTACATTAGTCACAGGTGAGGGGCAATTACATTAGTCACAGGTGAGGGGCAATTACATTAGTCACAGGTGAGGGGAAATTACATTAGTCACAGGTGAGGGGAAATTACATTAGACACAGGTGAGGGGCAATTACATTAGTCACAGGTGAGGGGAAATTACATTAGTCACAGGTGAGGGGAAATTACATTAGTCACAGGTGAGGGGCAATTACATTAGACACAGGTGAGGGGCAATTACATTAGTCACAGGTGAGGGGCAATTACATTAGTCACAGGTGAGGGGCAATTACATTAGTCACAGGTGAGGGGAAATTACATTAGACACAGGTGAGGGGAAATTACATTAGACACAGGTGAGGGGCAATTACATTAGACACAGGTGAGGGGCAATTACATTAGACACAGGTGAGGGGAAATTAGGCTAAATTCTCTAAATACATACTGGGTGCATTTCTCTCTGTTCATTCTGTCCTACGAGTTCAGATCCAGGTGGGAGTAGGCTGGGCTCTGGGTAGAGGGGGCAGAAATGAATCAAGTTCAAATCCCAGAGTGGCTGTGGGAGATTCGGGGGAGGGGGGGGGCAGAAAAAGGACTCTTGTGGCGGAGGAGACCCTCCCTCCCTTCATACCAGCCACAGTGGTGGAGGAGACCTGCATCTAGAAGAGCAGCGGCGGCAGCAGGCTATCACCATTACTATTAGCGGTATCCTCCAGTTCTTCTGCAGCAGCGAGTGGCTCCATGACGTCACCCAGCAGCGCCCCCTGCGTCCTCTCCATGGATACACGCAAAGTCAGGCGCTGTATCCATGGAGAGGACGCAGGGGGCGCTGCTGGGTGACGTCATGGAGCCACTTGCTGCTGCAGAAGAACTGGAGGATACCGCTAATAGTAATGGTGATAGCCTGCTGCCGCCGCCGCCGCTCTTCTAGATGCAGGTCTCCTCCACCACTGTGGCTGGTATGAAGGGAGGGAGGGAGAAAGGGAATAATTCCCGCCTCTGACAAACGTGCCGCCTGTAGGCACGTGCCTAGTCTATTTAATGGTAAATCCGGCCCTGCTGGGCCCCGTACCAAAAGCCTGATTTTAATGTTGAAGGAGGACTGTGGACTCTAGGGCAGGGGTCCCCAAACGTTTTGGGTCGGGGGCCAGGTCAACATACTTCAGACTGCTGGGGGGCCGGAGTATACATAAAATGATGTAGATGTTTTTGTGCAACAGACAGTAAAGCATACCCAGGTGACAACCTGTCGTCCAATTGGACAGCAGTGTCAGCACAAAATTCAAGGACCGCCACTCATCTACTAGTATTCACTTTATTGTATCAAGGGTAAAATTAACAACAACGGACCCTCCAAAACCCCCCACCTATTAAAACCCCCCAAATCCACACTGGAAATTCCAAGGAGCGCTCCTGGTCACAACCATACTCAAACACCCACATTCATCCACCAAGGATTGATCAATCCACTAACTAGATGAATAGAGGCTAATATACTGATTTTCAGTCTGCGATGGCTCAGTCCACTTCAATAATTCACTCCGGAGTATGACTTCCAGATAGCTAATCCTGCAGTATGGATGCACAGTCCAGAGTTTTAATCTTCAATAACTGCAACATACTTCTGCATAGCCATGTCTTTTAACACTTCCTTATGTGAATATAAGTGTACAGTCCCTCTTCTGAACACCATGCCATCATCTTACAACCTGGCTTCCGCTCGGCTGGATGATTTCCAAACAAAGTTTCCCTTCAGCATAAAGGTATTACCTTCTCGCCGCCGATTCTAATGGCAAGGACTTCCTTCTGCGGCGTCCCGCAGTATACAGGTACCTGTATTCGTGACTGTTCGCCAGCTGACCGTATATCTCGCATCCCTTCGTATGGACGCCAGTGCTGCTCCTCGTGTCCAGTGTGTAGGCCACGCCCACATACGCGTTACGCCTACCAACGTGAGCTTCGTCAGTGTGATGACGCTGTGGCTGGGTGATAGTGGGAACACCCTCTTCCTTTTAAAAACATGAATGTCATATATCCACGCCTCTCTTTGGGTTCGCTTTGATTCTGCGCTCTAGGTGTTTTTTGCATGTCAGTTTCCCATACCTTGAATTTAAGGAGATGTAGTCCATATTTGTTCATATAGAGCCCCATAGGTTTTTTGTTATTCAATGCCTCATATCACTGCCTCTCATATGCACAGGATTTATTACTGTCAATGGTAAAGCGGTTTTCATACCTCATTCTTTAATAATTCTGTCATTATACCAGAATCATCACTCTTTCACATATGTGTGAGACTATCTTTCGCCCATCGATTTTTTTCTCTTCCTCCACACACATAATCTACAATTTTCAGTCATATATCCTTCTTGCATACTGCAATATACTTTTTTCATAATGTCAAGATGTAACATCCCTCTCATATCCTGTTTACACCTCTCTTTGCTGTTCTCACTCAGACATTGGCATCACACTTGTCTACACTTCCCAGCATCCCTGCAATCCAGACTTGTCCTAGTATGCCAATCCACCGCTGCCAATCCCACTACTCATAGAGGGGGGCTAACTTGAGGAAGGTCTGGCTTAATCAAGGACCAACCCTACCCATATTCTTTCAAAAAATGAACCAGATTTAATTCTGAGTTTAATCCTCGTGGGATCAATGTTCCCAAAGTATAAATCCACCTATTCTCTATCTGGTACAATAACTTTTCAAAGTCCCCACCCCTTGTGCTCCTTTTTGGTTTAATTATGCATTTGTACCTTAGACAGTCTGGATTGCTATCATGGAATACTGCGAAATGTGTACCCAATGGGCTTTTTTCATCGGCAGCAGCTATATTTCCTACATGCTCACCAATTCTTTCTTTTATCTTCCTTTTTGTTTTCCCTATATACTTCAGTCCACATGGGCAGGTAATCATGTAAATTACACCTTCTGAATTACAGTTCACAAAATTTCTGATGTCATACTTTTTGTTCCCCTTTGCATTCTCAAACACGTTTGTTTTTTCTACTAACCTGCAATACCTGCAGGATCCACATGGGAACATCCCATTTGGGATGGGGCCTAAGAATCCCCTTCCCCAATTGGGATCAATACTTTTAGAGTGAACCTCAGCCCTCACCAAAGTGTCCTTAAGATTTGGGGCCCTCCGTGGAGTCAGCAACGGATATGGACCCACAATCTTCAACAGATCTGGGTCCAAACTTAACACATGCCAGTGCTTTTCAAGCACCTTCCTGAGCTGGGGCCAGTGAGACCCATATGTGGTTATGAATCTCACTTTCCCCTGCCCATAGTTCGTTCTTTTCTGTTTCTTTCTCAGAACGTCGTCACGGTCAATTGCACCAACACGCTCTCTGGCATTGTCTAGAACCTGTTCAGGATATCCACGTTTCCTGAACCGTTCACACATTTTATTTACCTCTAGCCCAAACTCTTCCTCTTCCGAGCAATTTCGGCGTACCCTCACGAGCTGTCCATAGGGGATGCCCCACTTTTGACTCCTTGGGTGAAAGCTTGAGGCATGAAGATATGTGTTTCCTGCCGTATCTTTTCTGAAAACAGTTGTCTGTAGTCTTCTGTCTTTCTTCCTTATCATCACATCTAAAAAAGATAACCTCTCGCTTTCTATACTGTATGTTACTCTTACATTTCTAGAGTTTACATTTAAATCCTCCAAGAATATCTCCAGATTTTTCCTTGGTCCCCTCCAGACAAGGAAGACGTCGTCTATGTAACGAAGCCAGAGGGCAGCGTGCGCCCCAAACATGGGATGGGTATACACATCACCTCTTTCCCATGCCCCCAGATGCAAACATGCATATGCTGGTGCGCACGCTGCCCCCATCGACGTCCCCCTTGTCTGTCGGTACATAGACCTATCTGCCATGAAACAATTTTCCTGCAAGACTAACTTCAATAATTCAATTACTGTACAATTTCTATTAGACATCCATCCTCTGTATTGTGCCAAGAAATACCTTACTGCCTCAATTCCCACCTCATGAGGGACTGAAGTATATAGGGATTCTATGTCTACACTCACTAACAAATCATCATCTTCCATTTGAAAATCTCTAATTAGGTTCAACAACTCAGTGGTGTCTTTGATAAAAGATGGTAACTCTTCCACTAAGCCCTTTAGGTTCTCGTCTATAAAGACCCCAACCTTTTCTAACGGTCCATCTATTGCAGCTACTATGGGCCTTCCCGGGGATTGTCCCTATTTTTGTGAACTTTTGGTATTAAATACAGTACCGGGATTTTATAATGTTGCAACTTCATAAAATTATATTCAGCTGCAGATATTGATCCCTCCTCCAAGGCCTGTTCTAAAATCTCATCTCTTTTCTTAATTATCCCTGGGAATGGGTTATCACGTAGCTTCGTGTATGTATCTTTGCAGTTAAGCTGTCTATTCATTTCTTCAAAATATGCTTCTTTGCTCCATAGTACGATGTTTCCCCCCTTATCACTTCCTCGGATAATGATGTCATCCGCCTCTTTTAATTCAAGAACTGCCTGTCTCTCCAAGGGGGATAGGTTATCAAACCTGGGTCCCCAATGTATAGATTCAAGATCTCGACTGACCAGTTCAGAAAACACTTTAATGTTCTTATCCATGGAGAGTGGAGGCATGTATCTTGACGGTTTTTTGAGGTCTGAATAGACAACACCATTATCCTTACCTCCCTGCGACACCATGGGGATGGGGCTTCCTTCATCTATCAACCCTTCTAGATCCCTCAAAAGTGCCCTCTCCTCTACGGATCTAACTGTGGGTTCAGATTCTGGAGTCTCTTCAGGCCGAGAGGACATATTCTCTTTGTTAGCAAACATCTTCTTAAACAAAACATTCCTCAGAAAAAACTGGAAATCCTTATAGGTATCAAAGGGATCCCCACCTACAACAGGTGAGAAGGATAATCCCTTGTTTAGCACTGAAATGTGCTGCTCCCTTAGCTCAAATTTAGTCAAATTCACAATATTATTTTTGTCCTCTCCGTCTTCAGGTTCCCCATTCTCATCTATTCCCTGTGCGTTTGCCTTTCCTGTCCGGTTGTACTCTTTTCTTTAGAATGGGCTGTATTTCTTTGTCCCACTTCCTCCTCCCCCTCTGACCTCTTTTTATGAAGTTGCAACATTATAAAATCCCGGTACTGTATTTAATACCAAAAGTTCACAAAAATAGGGACAATCCCCGGGAAGGCCCATAGTAGCTGCAATAGATGGACCGTTAGAAAAGGTTGGGGTCTTTATAGACGAGAACCTAAAGGGCTTAGTGGAAGAGTTACCATCTTTTATCAAAGACACCACTGAGTTGTTGAACCTAATTAGAGATTTTCAAATGGAAGATGATGATTTGTTAGTGAGTGTAGACATAGAATCCCTATATACTTCAGTCCCTCATGAGGTGGGAATTGAGGCAGTAAGGTATTTCTTGGCACAATACAGAGGATGGATGTCTAATAGAAATTGTACAGTAATTGAATTATTGAAGTTAGTCTTGCAGGAAAATTGTTTCATGGCAGATAGGTCTATGTACCGACAGACAAGGGGGACGTCGATGGGGGCAGCGTGCGCACCAGCATATGCATGTTTGCATCTGGGGGCATGGGAAAGAGGTGATGTGTATACCCATCCCATGTTTGGGGCGCACGCTGCCCTCTGGCTTCGTTACATAGACGACGTCTTCCTTGTCTGGAGGGGACCAAGGAAAAATCTGGAGATATTCTTGGAGGATTTAAATGTAAACTCTAGAAATGTAAGAGTAACATACAGTATAGAAAGCGAGAGGTTATCTTTTTTAGATGTGATGATAAGGAAGAAAGACAGAAGACTACAGACAACTGTTTTCAGAAAAGATACGGCAGGAAACACATATCTTCATGCCTCAAGCTTTCACCCAAGGAGTCAAAAGTGGGGCATCCCCTATGGACAGCTCGTGAGGGTACGCCGAAATTGCTCGGAAGAGGAAGAGTTTGGGCTAGAGGTAAATAAAATGTGTGAACGGTTCAGGAAACGTGGATATCCTGAACAGGTTCTAGACAATGCCAGAGAGCGTGTTGGTGCAATTGACCGTGACGACGTTCTGAGAAAGAAACAGAAAAGAACGAACTATAGGCAGGGGAAAGTGAGATTCATAACCACATATGGGTCTCACTGGCCCCAGCTCAGGAAGGTGCTTGAAAAGCACTGGCATGTGTTAAGTTTGGACCCAGATCTGTTGAAGATTGTGGGTCCATATCCGTTGCTGACTCCACGGAGGGCCCCAAATCTTAAGGACACTTTGGTGAGGGCTGAGGTTCACTCTAAAAGTATTGATCCCAATTGGGGAAGGGGATTCTTAGGCCCCATCCCAAATGGGATGTTCCCATGTGGATCCTGCAGGTATTGCAGGTTAGTAGAAAAAACAAACGTGTTTGAGAATGCAAAGGGGAACAAAAAGTATGACATCAGAAATTTTGTGAACTGTAATTCAGAAGGTGTAATTTACATGATTACCTGCCCATGTGGACTGAAGTATATAGGGAAAACAAAAAGGAAGATAAAAGAAAGAATTGGTGAGCATGTAGGAAATATAGCTGCTGCCGATGAAAAAAGCCCATTGGGTACACATTTCGCAGTATTCCATGATAGCAATCCAGACTGTCTAAGGTACAAATGCATAATTAAACCAAAAAGGAGCACAAGGGGTGGGGACTTTGAAACGTTATTGTACCAGATAGAGAATAGGTGGATTTATACTTTGGGAACATTGATCCCACGAGGATTAAACTCAGAATTAAATCTGGTTCATTTTTTGAAAGAATATGGGTAGGGTTGGTCCTTGATTAAGCCAGACCTTCCTCAAGTTAGCCCCCCTCTATGAGTAGTGGGATTGGCAGCGGTGGATTGGCATACTAGGACAAGTCTGGATTGCAGGGATGCTGGGAAGTGTAGACAAGTGTGATGCCAATGTCTGAGTGAGAACAGCAAAGAGAGGTGTAAACAGGATATGAGAGGGATGTTACATCTTGACATTATGAAAAAAGTATATTGCAGTATGCAAGAAGGATATATGACTGAAAATTGTAGATTATGTGTGTGGAGGAAGAGAAAAAAATCGATGGGCGAAAGATAGTCTCACACATATGTGAAAGAGTGATGATTCTGGTATAATGACAGAATTATTAAAGAATGAGGTATGAAAACCGCTTTACCATTGACAGTAATAAATCCTGTGCATATGAGAGGCAGTGATATGAGGCATTGAATAACAAAAAACCTATGGGGCTCTATATGAACAAATATGGACTACATCTCCTTAAATTCAAGGTATGGGAAACTGACATGCAAAAAACACCTAGAGCGCAGAATCAAAGCGAACCCAAAGAGAGGCGTGGATATATGACATTCATGTTTTTAAAAGGAAGAGGGTGTTCCCACTATCACCCAGCCACAGCGTCATCACACTGACGAAGCTCACGTTGGTGGGCGTAACGCGTATGTGGGCGTGGCCTACACACTGGACACGAGGAGCAGCACTGGCGTCCATACGAAGGGATGCGAGATATACGGTCAGCTGGCGAACAGTCACGAATACAGGTACCTGTATACTGCGGGACGCCGCAGAAGGAAGTCCTTGCCATTAGAATCGGCGGCGAGAAGGTAATACCTTTATGCTGAAGGGAAACTTTGTTTGGAAATCATCCAGCCGAGCGGAAGCCAGGTTGTAAGATGATGGCATGGTGTTCAGAAGAGGGACTGTACACTTATATTCACATAAGGAAGTGTTAAAAGACATGGCTATGCAGAAGTATGTTGCAGTTATTGAAGACTAAAACTCTGGACTGTGCATCCATACTGCAGGATTAGCTATCTGGAAGTCATACTCCGGAGTGAATTATTGAAGTGGACTGAGCCATCGCAGACTGAAAATCAGTATATTAGCCTCTATTCATCTAGTTAGTGGATTGATCAATCCTTGGTGGATGAATGTGGGTGTTTGAGTATGGTTGTGACCAGGAGCGCTCCTTGGAATTTCCAGTGTGGATTTTGGGGGTTTTAATAGGTGGGGGGTTTTGGAGGGTCCGTTGTTGTTAATTTTAACCTTGATACAATAAAGTGAATACTAGTAGATGAGTGGCGGTCCTTGAATTTTGTGCTGATCGATTGATATTGGTCCTGCCTTCCCTCACATGGAGTGAGGTTTACTAGTGGAATTACGATCTGTGCGCCAGATTAATTAATATTGCTTGGACAGCAGTGTCACCTGATGTGGAATTTGATTGGTAACCAGCAAATTACTGCTTTCTGGCTTCATTCTATATACAGACCACCAATAATACATTGTGTGTGGGGGGCCAGTAAAAAAGCCTCAGGGGGCCACATTCAGCCCGCGGGCCTTAGTTTGAGGACCACTGCTCTAGGGAGTCCTCTGCTTAGGTGTGTATGAACGTTTTCTTCCCTGAGTTGTTTCAGGTATTCTTTTATAGGGACTCTGAACAGACGCTTAAAATGAAAATCTGCACTTACCTGGGGCTTCCTCCAGCACCCCGTAGCCCCGGGAGGTCCCTCGGCCTCCTCTGGGTCCCCCTTCCATGGTCCCACTGGTGACCCTGTTAGCCGGGCAAAGTCATGCGCATCTGCGCATGCATGGCCCATCCATGCACCCGACTCAATCACACATGCATCGCCGTAAACCTATACATACATACATACATACATACATACATATCCAGATAAGGTAACATTTTTTCAGCACGTATCTTTCTACCTACATGATGCTTTCTAACTTACATACTGAAGGCTGGATGGTTTACCTAGTTAACATTATTCTTTTCACACCCATGACTTCCTCATTCTTCACCAGTTATTATGTTTCGGTTTTGTCACTAGCAGCCTTGTCAGCAGCCCTTGGATACAGGGTTACAAATGTAATGTGGTTTTTGTATCAATTATTGTCTAACAAGGTTACATTATGCAACACAGTAGTACATAGTTTATTTGAGGTAGCCTTTGATCTCAGATATATTGTACTCAAATATTAGTATAGCAGTAAAATCGTGCAGAGTTTTTCTTTTTTTTTTTTTTTTAATAGAGAAACAAAAGTTCAATGTGATGCTTCCTACTTGTAACAAAACTTTTATTATATTAAATGGCATTAAGTTCCCTATGAAGGCCACTTTCACAGTGGTGTGTTGCAGTGTAACGGCCACTTTGTAACCCGACGTTCACAGTGTGGTGAGCACATTGTGGTATGAAGGGTTGAGGCATCATAACATATGCATTAACAGTAAAAGTGAAGCATACTTTTCATTGACTGTATTCTTCACTGTACCCAATGCAAGCATAATAGGCCCAGCCTCTGTCACAATTAGTTGTGTTCCTGCCGTCACAGGGAACATAACGCAACAGCCACTGTGAATGTAATCTAATGCTGCTGAGTGAAGGGAGGGATCACAAATATGTCTGCAGGAAAAGTCTGTGGGACCAGTGACGTACCTACCATAAGGCTGCAGCTGCTAACACCACCGGGTGTAGGGGAGGTGGCAGGATGTGTTTAGTGCTTCAGAAGTTGCCTGTCATTAGTAGCCATGTGAACTGGCTGCTGTGATACCAGAATGCCCTGGACTATTGATTATTTATCTTGATCAGAGTAATTAATAATGCAGGGCAGTCTGCTGTTGCAGAAGCCAGTGATACAGGTGCTAACAGCTGCCTTCTGTAGTGAACAGAGAAGCAAGCTCCAGGCAATTTAGATTAGCTTGATTGCAGGTAATCTTATCTCTTTTCCCAGCTCCTCCTCCCACCCTGTTGTCTTCCCCCATGACCCTTTCCTCTTTTTCAGATTTCAGTGGCTTCTTTTAACAGCATGTCCCTGCCAAACAGCACTAGTGATGTCTGCAGTCCTGCTGAGAGGTCTTCCTGACATTGACATTTCTCCTCTCCCACCAGGCTCTCTGTCTTGTGCCTCTTAATCCACCCCCAGCCCCCTCCTACGCATCCCCCTTTCATATCTCCCCCTTTTCTGACTGTCCTCAGAGGAGCTCACAATCTAATCATACCATAGTCATCGTCATAGTCTAATGTCCTACCACATTATTATTATTGTGTATTTATATAGCCCTTCTGCAGCACTGTATAGAGTACCGAGTTTTATAATGGTTAGCTCCATCCACGTTCTGATGACTTCTTTTCCCCCAAATCTCCCAACATTTTCAGCAATGCGCTCGGTGCCCCAACCCATCAACCCTCCCATCAAAAAAAAAAGTTTTTTTATGGTGGTCTGTAAATGAACAGCACCAGGTGTCAAAATCCCTAGGTACGCCACTGCGCGGGACTATTTTCCACAAGCAGTTTGTTTCACAATGTGCGGTTTGACTAAATGCAGTGAATTTCTAAGAGGAATCGCATTTGTTGTGTGGAAAAGTAGCACAGGTTAACACTACAGAATCGCAATTGGTGCCTGCAATTGCAGCAGCCCCAGAGGAAAGCATTACTTGTAGTTTTGCATTGTGGCAAAATGCCATTTTATTTGCCCATTCTTTTCTCGGTAATCTGACACCATCCATTACCGTAGCTGTCCTCATCTCCAAAGGTGTGACAGTGGTAACATTATTCATTGGCACAGGCCTTAAATTAACCTAGAACAGCTTTCCAGTGATGCAGACAAAAGTGCAGCCCTGGGCCTTGTAAGAAGCATTTATGCTGTTTGCTTGTAGCAACCAGTCAATATTTTTTGTCTCTGCCAATAAGCACTACAAAATGGGAGCAGGGCAGCCAACAGTCCTGGTCACACTGAGGAAGGAAAATGAAGCGCATAAAACAACAAGTTTCTTCTTGAAATCATAAATAAAAAACACTACAGATCACTAGGGGCTGAGTTCACAAAGCATTGTTGCATGCGGTAAAGCCGGAAACAACTGATTTTACTGAACATATTGTGAAATGTCACTTCACTAAGGCTGTTACTGCAAGGAAAACTAAAATTACTGACTTGTGAAGTAAATACCTTTATAAATGTTCTTTCACATAGAGAACACATGCAGTGAAACAAGCGAGATGTTCAGTATATTACCTCCAACCTGGAACTGTTGGAAACAGACATTTGTGAAGTTATAAAAAGTGACGGGAACATGGAGGCTGACATATTTACTTTAAAATTATGTACATTGCCTGGCATCCTGCTGATTCTCTGCCTCCAATACATTTAGCTGTAGACCCTGAAAAAGCATGCAGATCAGATGCTCTGACTGAAATCTGACTAAATTAGCCGCATTCTTATTTGTGATTTAGACACTGGTGGTGCCTGAAAGATCAGCAGGACTGCCAGGCAACTGGTACTGTTTAAAAGGAAATATGTCAGCATCCATGTACCTCCCACTTCACTGAGAAAGGCCTGGAACCCTCTACAAATCACAAATTGCTAGTGTTTTTAAATGAGCGTTTTGTAAGTGATTTCATTAGCGTTTTCTGGCAATTTTGGTAGCGATTTTAAAGTGTAAGCTTTTTGCCAGCGATTGTGTAGCGATTTGCGATTAATTCTGATTGGTCCTTTCAAATTTTCATTTTTTTACAGTGTTCAGTAATTTAAAAACACTAGTAAATCGATCTGTGTAGGTTTTGACGAGTGATTACACCAGCGTTTATATACTTTACATGTATAGTGGCTGGATGGTGTAATGGTTAAGGGCTCTGCCTCTGACACAGGAGACCAGGGTTCGAATCTCGGCTCTGCCTGTTCAGTAAGCCAGCACCTATTCAGTAGGATTAAAGGAGAACTGTAGAGAGAGAGAGAGATATGGAGGCTGCCATATTTATTTCCTTTTAAGCTATACCAGTTGCCTGGCTATCCTGCTGATCCTCTGCCTCTAATACTTTTAGCCATAGCCCCTGAACAAGCATGCAGCGGATCAGGTGTTTTTGACAATTTTGACAAATATGATTAGATTAGCTGCATGCTTATTTCTGGTGTGATTCAGCCACTACTTCAGCCAAATAGATCAGCAGAGCGGCCAGGTAACTGGTATTGCGTAAAAGGAAATAAATATGGCAGCCTCCATTTTCCTCTCACTACAGTTCTCCTTTAGGCAAGTTTCCCTAACACTGCTACAGCCTATAAAGCGTATCCTAGTGGCTGCAGCTCTGGCGCTTTGAGTCCGCCAGGAGAAAAGCGCAATATAAATGTTATTTGTCTTGTCTTTGTCTTGTACATTGCAGAAACGCTAACGCAAATAAATGCCTGCGTTTGCGATTTTGGTAATCTTAATCGCTCCAGTGAAATTTGGCCCATCCATTAACCATCAGGACAGCACATGCACCATAGTGCGCAACCCAGACAAGTTACGGACTTTAATTGGGGTGACAGCAAAGCAATGAAGGGAACACCAAGAGATGCCTAAAGGTGGCCACACCATACAATTTTTTTTTAAATATCTGCTCAATTCCAGAATAGCAATCAATTTTTCTGACTGATTGTACCAATTAAATCTGACCAATGTACCACACACTTACGTTTAATTTTTCCCCAATCATGAATAAAATAATTGAAAGCTCAGAAAAATTGATTGGAACTGTACATCAAGTAATTTACAATCCATCACACACCATACAATTCTTGATAAAGTTGGTCTGAAATTTCCAATATGTCCAATCTAAAAAAAAAAAAAAAACAACAAAAAACAAAACTGAAATTCGATTGGATTTATCAATTGAAAACAAAGAAAAGCTCTCGATTTTTCCAGACAACCTATCGAAATGATCGCATTGGTAAAAAATGTTATGTTTTGTTTTATGGTTTGTGGCCACCTAAAGATTACAGGGGTCCGGAAGGTACATAAAAGTCATCAATTTTTCCCTGGTTCAGTCGTCCTTTAAGTCTTGTATAGTGGGCCCTCCTTAGATAAGACTTTTTCCAGTCAGTTGCACAGATACTGGATTAGACTATAATCAGGGAAGTTTGGAGACCAAAGAAAGGGCTAGTGCACACCAAAATCGCAATAGCTAGCGTTTAGCAATTTGCGGTTTTCAGTGGACTTTTTGGATGAATTAGCATTTTTTTCTCATTCATTCAAGCGGAATCGCTCCAAAAAATGCTACATGCAGAGCGTTTGTGATTTTGAAAAAAAAAAAAAAAAATCACAAGGCTGCAGTGGGAACACCCTCATAGGGTAACATTAGCCAAGCGCTTTTCAAAGCGCTGGCGATTTGAAAAAAACTCAGAAGCGCTCTTGGTGTGCACCAGCCCAACATGCAATTCCTCAGACCCGGGGTCCAATTCAGTTGCAAATATTTGAAAACATGATTCACTGGACTTGCAAATATAAGAAATAAGTTGTTTACATTGGATTTTTATCTCATGCTTTCCAGTTCTTTTCCTCTGATTCAGTAAGTGATTTAGATCAGTGAGACATAGGCATCTTTCACATGGCAGGTTGAAGGCGGTGAATTCACCGCGTACGAGAGAAATCGCTGCTGGGAGACTTGGGCGCAGGATACAGCGGATATATGGCCTACCCTGCTCCTGCACAAGTCCCGGCGGCGTTAATTACTATTCCCCGCTCCAGGTCCATGTGGAGGGTGGGGAATTATGTAATTCAGCTCCAGCTATAGCTGCCGGATGAATTACAGTGTTTTAAAAGTAACTTCAGTGCCGAAGTTACTCACTGAGCGCCCCTATAGCCGTAATTCCTATTACGGTCTATGGTGGCGCCGGCTGCATCCAAATCTCCTGCGCTGTTATTGACATGCTCGGAATTCACCACCTTTTAGCAGGTCCTGTGTATGGGCAAAGTGCTTGCTAGCACGCAGTACCGGCAGTGATTAGCCGAGATGTCCGTGCTACTGCGCTCCTGCATGACGAGGAGGACGGTTGCAATCCAGGATCCAGTGGCTTTCCTCTTCTTAGGTATGTATTTGATTTTTGACCCAAGGTTCCCCTTGAGTTCACTTTAAAGAGACTCTGTAACAATTTTTTCAGCCTTAGTTCTTCTATCCTATAAGTTCCTATGCCTGTTCTAATGTGCTGGGGCTTACTGCAGCCTTTCCTAATTACACTGTCTCTGTAATAAATCAATGTATCTTTCCCCTGTCGTGTCTGTCGGGCTAAGGCTTTGAATGTGTGGAATGTGCAGGGCTGCTTGTCATTGGATAGAAGCGATACACACCCTCTGCAGGCCCCCTGCACACTGAATGACTCACACACTCTGTATATGTGAGCCTATTAGGAGCTGGTTAGTTTGTTTGTAAACACTGCCTAAAACTGTTAATTACAAGCCACGATTGCAGCAGAGAGTGGCAGAAACAGCACAGAGGGGCACAGGAGAAAATAAGGAATAGAATGGTATGCTTTTTAGTGTAAGAATATTAGAGTACAGATTCTCTTTAATGAAGGGACCGGCTGGACACTGTGCATTGCTGTCAGGTGGTAGCACAGATACAAACAAACAATATTCAATGCATTATTTAAGTCAGATAATGGTATATAGAGGGGACATATGATATTTGGTTCACTGTGGAAAGCTGTGGATCCCTGCAAACCAAAGCAGTTCGTATAGTGTTACATAAGCGGACATCAACTCAGAACTTCCTCTCTGCGCTAAAATACATGCAACAGCATAATAACCTTTAAAGAAAACCATTTCTTTGTTACTGCTGATACATATCCTACAATAAATTTGCAGTTTTCTACTTCCTGCTTTCATGGAAGCAAACATATTGTTAACATCCTGTGCTTTCAAATGAGCTTATCTGCCGTGGCAGTCAGCTGACACGGGGGGAGATCAAATTACAACTTGTGATTAGACACAAATGAGGGGGAATTAGACAGGCTAAACTCTCTTAATACATACAGTACAGGGTGGATTTCTCTCTGTTTTCCTTCTGTCCTGTGCAAGAGTTCAGGTCCACTTTGAGGGCCCGTTTCCACTGTTGCGACGCGATTTCGCCGGCATCCCGACGCTTGTAAAAACGCATGCGGATGCGTTTCCACATGCGTTTTTACCCGCGATTTCGCGTGCGACCCTGCCATGCGAAATTAACCATGACTCTGCCAGGGCAAAACAACATTGAAAAAGGTGCGAAATCGCACGCGAATCGCGGGTAAAAATGCATGTAAAAAACGCATGCGTTTTTCCTATTAAATACATTAGCGGCGATTCGCATGGATTCCCGACGCAGGCGAATTCTGTAGGTCCCGTCGTGCAGATTTGGCCCGCCGCCAAATCGCTCCCGCACGCCGCACATATGGAAACAGCCCCGGCCACTTCAATGTACCAAGCGAATCCGCATGTCGGCGCCGCATGCGGATTCGCTATGGTGGAAACGAGCCCTAACAGTCGGGATCATTCCGTGTATAACAAGCACCATGTGATGGAAAATATATCTTTATATTGTTTATTACAGTTATAATAATTTGGTCTCAGTGAATAAAATATAAGAACACTAAAGAGATAAAACAGGGCCATGAAACCTCTCATAGTACAGTGCCATCATGTGGTCAAGTCAAGATTTGCAACAAAACATTCATGTGAACTGCTAAGGATCATTTCAGTCAAAGAAAGAAAAGGAAAAAAAATCCTGTAGGTATGATGGCCAAATTATCAATGCTGTGGCCCTATTACAAGAATTGCTGATATTAATATTAAAGCCGGGGCAGACGGCGCGCTTCTATGCATTTTTCAGCAATGTTTAAGTCTGTAACATTAATATGTGCACGTCAAGCCTCAGAATTATTATTATTAAGTATTTATATAGCGCCGACATATTACGCAGCGCTGTACAGTGTATATATATATATCTTGTCACTAACTGTCCCTCAAAGGAGCTCACAATCTAATCCCTACCATTGCCATATGTGTATATTATGTAGTGTAAGTATCGTAGTCTAGGGCCAATTTTTAGGGGGAGCCAATTAACTTATCCGTATGTTTTTGGAATGTGGGAGGAAACCGGAGTGCCCGGAGGAAACCCACGCAGACACGGAGATAACATACAAACTCTTTGCAGATAGTGCCCTGGCTGGGATTCGAACCAGGGACCCAGCGCTGCAAGGCGAGAGAGCTAACCACTACGCCACCGTGCTGCCCAGAAGAAGATCATAACGCAGCAAAATGGTTGTCATGCACCATCAGCATCCACTGTTATTCCCAGCACCCCTGATAAGTCTTGTGCTACGTACACACATGCGACAACGATCGTTCGTTGAGAACGACGAACGAACTTTTAATTGATGAAAGAACGACCTATGTAAAGATAGTTTTAAAAGGTGTGTAACGATCTGATCGTTAGAACGAACGTTACATCACGTAAAGCATCTATTGCGCCTGCGCATAAAAATGAGAAGTTTCACAGAGAAATTGTGAAATGCGCATGTCAAGCCTAGTACGAACGACCGTTTCCAACGATGTACTACTTTTGCAAACGATCGTCGTTGGTTAAAATCCGCCGAGACAGAACTTTCTTTTGTAGCGATTTGGCTCGTTCGTCGTTTGCCTTAATAGTCGGTGGTTCGTTTTTTGTAACGATCGTTGTTGGTAAAGATCGGGGAACGATCGTTACAAACGACTATAGTCGCATGTGTGTACGCACCTTTGCGCTTGATTGCATCAATTACTTTTCACCTGCATTTTGTACTTTGTTGGCAAATAAACGCCTGAGTAGTGCCAAGTGTTCTCTCTTCTCCTTTGTTTACATACTACAGAACCAGTTTGCTTTAAGCACACTCAGCGTGCTTAACCCTTTCTGGACCAGCACCCTCTGCCCCCTTAAGGACTAGAGGGTGCTGGTCCCGTAAATCGCCGCTTCCCGATGAATTGCCGCAATGATCCGCCGCTCCCGACGAACACGCCGCTCTGTCCCCGGCGCAGGCTGCTCTCTCTGCCGTCGCTATGACGGCAGAGCGCTGTGCGCCGGTCAGGAGCAGCTTTCATTGGCTCCTGACCCTGTGACTCCATGTAAGCCAATGAGAACGGCTTACATGAATGACAGGGCCAGGAGCCAATGAAAACGGCTCCTGCCTGACTCACAGTGCTCTGCCGTCATAGAGGCGGCAGGGCAGCAACAAGCGGCGGGGGCAGAGCGGACCGAGCGGCGGAGACAGGCAGGGGCGCGCGGTCAATGGGACGTAGAGTTTACGTCCGGTCAGGACTGCAGCGCCCCCTGCCCGACGTAGATTTGCACTCGCTCGGTCCGCAGGAGAACGAAAGTACAGCTCTGATACTTACCCGGGGCTTCCTCCTGAGCCTGTTACCTGGGCTGATCGCGGCTGAACGGCAGACCGCGGGAGAACGGCGTGGGACTTAGACGTGTGTATGGGGCGGGTGGAAGCCCCGGTTAAGTATCAGAGTGGTACTTTCGTTTGTCTCCGAGTCTCTTTAAGGAGAATGGACAGCCTTTGGTGCCTTCACTGTTTGATATTACAGTCTGTGAGCTTGCCTGCCCTTCCTTCCTCCCCTATTGTAGCATTGATGTGTTGCTAAAAAATGCACAAAAGTAAGCTTAACCTATTTTGGTTCCTGGACATAGAAACTACGTTCAAGAACCATGCGCGCTCCCGTGGCCGATCGCGCGCGTGCACGCGCTCTCCCGGCCCGCGGTTCGTTAGCCAAGCAATCAGTGAATCAGGCTATGGTGCCCGATCACTGATTCCTCTCCCCCGCTGAAAAAGCGACAGCTTCTCTCGGAAGCTTCGCTTTTTCTGGCTGTAACGTACCCCATGCGTCGCTCTAAGCGTGTGTTACGCTTAGAGTGACGTCATGTAAACAAACTCATGGCCGCCATCTTGTGGCCAAAAAGTAAAACTACAACTAAAAGTAAAAAAAATAAAATTCAAACACACATTTACATTATAAATCACTTGTTTACATCCCACCCTCCCAAAACTACCCAAATAAAATGTTTAATATTAAAAAAAACAACATTACAATAAAAAAAAAACATGTAAATATTTACCTAAGGGTCTAAACTTTTTAAATATCAATGTAAAGATGAAATACTTCTATATTTTTTTTTATTTTAAACTTGTAAATAGTGAGATGCAAAACGGAAAAAAAGCACCTTTATTTCCAAATAAAATATTGTCGCCATACATTGTGATAGGGACATAATTTTAACGATGTAATAACCGGGACATATGGGCAAATACAATACATGAGTTTTTATTATGGAGGCATGTATTATTTTAAAACTATAATGGCTGAAAACTGAGAAATAATGAATTTTTTCCATTTTTTCTTATTCTTCCTGTTAAAATACATTTACAGTAAAGTGGCTCTTAGCAAAATGTACCCCCCAAAGAAAGCCTAATTGGTGGCGGAAAAAACAAGATATAGATCAGTTCATTGTGATAAGTAGTGATAAAGTTATAGGCTAATGAATGGGAGGTGAACATTGCTCAAGTGAAAACGACAAAACGCGAATGGGTTAAGCCCTTAGTTATTTAGTAAGAACTTGAGAACCTATTAAAGTGAACCCGAGGTGAGAGCTGCTATATTTATTTCCTGTTAAACAATACCAGTTGCCCTGCTGATCTAGTTGGCTGCAGTAGCGTCTGAATCACACCAGAAACAAGCATGTAGCTAAGCTTGTCAGATGTGACAATATTGTCAGAGAAACCTGATCTGCTGCATGCTTGTTCAGGGACTATGGATGAAAGTATTAGAGGATCAGCAGAACTGCCAGGCAACTGGTATTGTTGAAAAGAAAATAAATATGGCAGCCTCCATATCACTCTCACCTTGGGTTCACTGTAAATGAGCATTTTCCATTAAAAAAAAAATGCAGACTGATGGCTAGCAAAAAGATTTTATTAAGTGATTTGTGTCTCTTTTGTCTCCAATTATTAAGTAGCAGTTATTTTTAAGCTACAGGAACAACTTTTGACATCCTGTACCGAGACCAGTGGAAATGATACTGAGAAGAGAGAACATTTCACTTCACCTGTTCACGAATACCCATTCACTTTCAAGCAAATGTAGGCCTCTTTCACACAGGAGCTTGAAGGCCCTATCACCAGACAGGCGCTTGTTACCACTCAGTACCGGCAGTGAAGAGACGGGGCTTCTCCATAGAGGCAGCCAAGCTCAGGCCAGGTTATCACTTGTGCCGCCATACATTTCCAAGACGGACGCTAGCTAGCTATGCAAGTACACATCCAAATTCCTCTGGCCATGTGAATGATTCCCCCAGTCCTTGCAACCCCCCCCCCCCCCCCCCCCCCCCACACACACACACACACACCCACACACACACACAATTTGGAAAAAACCTATTGATTTCAATAGGCTGTGATTCTGGATTTGCGAGAGGAGAAACACTGCAAATCATCGTTAGTGGAAAGGAAGCCCTAAGGTGCGATATGTTACAGTTCACTGCCACCAAGTAACACCACCACGTGTCAATCATTGACATGCACAGTGACACAAATACTGCCATTGGGCCACATTTTAATTGCACCAAATGGCGCTCCTGACCAGCAGCCAGGAGACAAGCATGCAGTCTAGCCTCCTGTGAGAAAGAGGTCCGAGTTTCATGAATCTGTGAGGGGTATCTAAAGTGGAAACAGATACTGTAGCATCAGGCTTAGTGTGTTTTATCCCTTGACATGGAAAGAGCAAAAGAAAAAAAAACTCCCTGGTGTCTTCTATGCTACAATTTGCATGTAATAATTGTTATCAGTGTCAATAACCACAGTGTTTATCTCAGAGGCAGCCAGTCATTTTCACAAATAAGGATGCTGCTTTCATAAATGGGCTGAGCTTTAATCTCATAAATTCTCCTTTCAGCTTGGAGGCTAATCTGTTACTATGACAACCACCTAGCTGAAAATACTAGTTGATGTAATACAGGCTGCAAACGTTTCAATGAAGAAATACAACTTAATAGGTTTATGAACCTGTTTATCAGTGTGTTAACAATGTAGACCAGAATGTTGGCTGTAAAAACGTCCCTATCTGGGTCAGAATCCAGAATTTTGGGGTTGACAGCTAAGTCCTCTGATGATCTCCTTCCACTCCTTTCTCTTCTGTGTAACATACTGAGGTGTAATGTTCTGAAGATTTATATTGTGACACCCAAGAACATATTGCTCAGACAGAGCTTCAGCCACACATATTACGTACATGCCGCAGTCATAGCTGTTATGTTGGAGGGGTGCCTCTTCTTCTTCATATCGTAGATTACCACCAAATAGAATACTTAGGTTTTTAGCCATGCATCTGGCATGTGGAGCATTAGTTCCTGGAGAAGAGTCAAAATGAAGAAACCCATGGAACCTACGGAGGTATGCAAGGAGGCTCCAGTGTGTACCACCTGCTTCAGATCCTGCATTGTCATTCACAGGCAACAAAACGAGGTCCTTGTTCGGCAGGTCTAGAGGCTGTAAGAACTCCTTAATTTCACTCCCACAACATTTGATGAATTGGCTTACTTCAGGACTGAGAAAAGCAACTCTTTCAGCTCTTGATGGCACCAAGGAAGATGCCAAGAACTCAAAGGTAAAACCAATAATGTTATCATTCAGCCATTGTGGAGCGTCAAGCAATGCAACGTCAGAGGAGCGCAACAGGGAGTCTCCATAGCTTAATACTACCTTGTCCATTCTAAAAGACAAGAAAAAAAACATTACATCAGACTTTCACACTGTAAATGCAGTGATATAAAAATAGTTTCATTTGCATAGTAAGATATAAACACCAGATATGATCACTGAATCACAGAGCAAAGAATTGATTGCCACCACAGTACATTATTCAATTCCTTCTCTGTTTATATTGATCAGCCAGAACACCAGCTTTGAATTTGCAATAGAGACTTAAAGAACAACTGAAGCGAGAGGGATGTGGAGGCTGCCATATTTATTTCCTTTTAAAGCGGGATTGTCACCATAAAAATCCAATTTCAACAGCAACTGGTCTGAGTGTATTAAGTGATAAAGATGCTAATCCTGCATTCAAAACTTTTACTGCTGTTATGATTTGGAGTTATTACATACATAATGAGCACTGGCCCTTTAGTAGTCAGTGCCAAACAGTTGCATGCCGGGGGTTCTTTTTATCTATAATATATTCCTCCTCTTCCACTTATTTCCCGGCATAGCTGCTTATCTGAGACCTGATCCCCTGCTCACTAGTGTTTACAAGCAAGGCTGAGGTGACTCAGCGATTGGAGGAGAAAAGAAAAAAAAGTAAAGGGCAGAAATGACATCAGGATTTAGCCTAAACTGTGAGCAAAAGACATGGCCCCCACCAGGAACAGAATTCTCTTCATTTACTATATAACATTCACTGCAATCAAAACGTGGACAGTACAATACATGTGTAATTGTAACTGTAGACAAATAGATCAGTAGGGCTGCCAGGTAACGGGTATTGTTTAAAGAGACACTGAAGCGGAAAAAAAATTATGATATAGTGAATTAGTTGTGTACTATGAATAATTATTAGAAGATTAGCAGCAAAGAAAATATCCTCATATTTTTATTTTCAGGTATAGTGTTTTTTCTAACATTGCATCATTCTCTAAAGCCGCATCTACACACGTAGATGCGGCCGCGATGCTCCTTATCAATCGAGCCGCTGATGCGGCTCGATTGATAAGATCCAACTGGACGGATCTTGCTTCCGCCGATTCCCTGCTCGCTCCCGCGAGGGGACAATGGCAGGGAATCAAGCGGAAGATAAGCAGCGGCGGGGACGAGCGGGGAATCGTATGCGGGGTACGCGGAAGAGGCGATCCGGCGGCTAATCGAGCCGCCAGATCGCAGCCTCATCTACGCGTGTAGATGAGGCCTTATATGTGCAGATTACACAACACTCAGCATTCAAAATGATTCTTTCAGAGCAGTCTGTGAACTAATGACCTCTCCTCTGGCAGAGAAAAAGTAATTAGTTCACTTACAGTTGAGATAATAAAAGTCAGATAACAGCCCTCTCCATGACTTTGAAAGTCAAAGTCATAGAGATTAATGGCTTTTTTGCATAGAGATAACAACTAGAGTTTCTTAACTCTTCCTGTACTGGAAACAATTAGACTGATATATCTGATCTTAATGTTTTATTTCTTAGCTGTACTACACATACAAATCATAATATCATCATTTTTTTCTGCTTCAGTGTCTCTTTAAAAGGAAATAAATATTGCAGCCTCCATATCTCTCTCACTTCAGTTGTAAGGCCTGGTGAGGAGGATAGTGTGGGACTTGCCTGGAACTAACCAGAACCGGTTTCCATGGACAGATTGTCTACACCTTAAAGAAAACCAGAGACGATAATAAATAAAAGTTTTATACATACCTGGGGCTTCCTCCAGCCCCATGCGCATGGATCGCTCCCACGCCGCCGTCCAGTCTTCTCCGTCGCCGGTACCAGGTCCCGTAACTTCGGCCAGTCTGCACAAGAGAAGTGCACCCTCTATGTATCTCTCCGGTAGCCACGTAAATACGTAGAGGGCGGACTTCTCTTGCACATACTGGCCGAAGTTACGGGACTCTGTACAGAAGACGGAGAAGACTGAGGACGACGGTGTGGGAGCGATCCATGCACATGGGGCTGGAGGAAGCCCCAGGTATGTATAAAACTTTTATTTATGATCATCTCTGGTACACTTTAAGCCCAGATCATACCCGTATTAAAAAAAAGCCTGAACTGAAAATACATTTTGAGATTATTAATTGTATGTGTTTACTTTTCATGACATGGGGCCAAATTAGACTGTTTCACTGCCTCATTTTCATAGATAACATTGCTATTTTCTTAACACATGCTGTACAGGAAAGGGACCTTAGAATATTTCTTGGTAGGACTAGTACTATATGTACCCACGTTTATTTCATGTTACATCAGTTCAGGTACACTTTGAGTGAATAACACTGTGGACCTAACTCACTCTGCTTCATCAATATATCTTTCTTAGGGCATAGGCAGCGCTGGCCGACAATAAGCGATGTAGAATGGACCATCAGGTTTCTATTTAAAGACTCTGAAGCGAGCAAAAAATGGTCTCTTTTTGCAGAATCCTCTTCAGGACTATCGCCCAAGATGATTCGCCGCATCTCCGCGGCCGTCTGAGGCCTCTATCCCCCCAAAACCCGAGCAAAATCCTACGACTTTCAAAGTCACAGATTTTGCTGCCCGGGGAGGCAGAGCTTTGGGCTGTAGCGCTGCCTCCTAGACATTCAATCACTGCTTATCTCTGCCTCCTCCCCAAACCTCTCAGTCTTCTTTCAAAGAGGGGCGGGGAGAGGCGGCAATCTGCGGTGATTTAATGTCTAGGAGGCAGAGCTACAGCCCAAAGCTCTGCCTCCTCCAAGAAATAACGGAGGATTCTGCCCGGGGGATTTCGGGGGGGATAGAGACCTCGGGCAGCCGCGGGGATGCAGTGATTCATCTTGGGCGATAGTCCTGAAGAGGATTCTAAAAAAAAAAATTGTCAGTCAGGCAGAGAAGAGGACAGGTTAGTTTCAGGCAGGCAGAGAAGAGGGCAGGTTAGTGTCAGGCAGGCATCGGAGAAGGCAGGTTAGTGTCAGGCAGGCATCGGAGAAGGCAGGTTAGTGTCAGGCAGGCATCGGAGAAGGCAGGTTAGTGTCAGGCAGGCATCGGAGAAGGCAGGTTAGTGTCAGGCAGGCATCGGAGAAGGCAGGTTAGTGTCAGGCAGGCATCGGAGAAGGCAGGTTAGTGTCAGGCAGGCATCGGAGAAGGCAGGTTAGTGTCAGGCAGACATCGGAGAAGGCAGGTTAGTGTCAGGCAGACATCGGAGAAGGCAGGTTAGTGTCAGGCAGACATCGGAGAAGGCAGGTTAGTGTCAGGCAGGCAGAGAAGAGGGCAGGTTAGTGTCAGGCAGGCAGAGAAAAGGGCAGGTTAGTGTCAGGCAGGCAGAGAAAAGGGCAGGTTAGTGTCAGGCAGGCAGAGAAGAGGGCAGGTTAGTGTCAGGCAGGCAGAGAAGAGGGCAGGTTAGTGTCAGGCAGGCAGAGAAGAGGGCAGGTTAGTGTCAGGCAGGCAGAGAAGAGGGCAGGTTAGTGTCAGGCAGGCAGAGAAGAGGGCAGGTTAGTGTCAGGCAGGCAGAGAAGAGGGCAGGTTAGTGTCAGGCAGGCAGAGAAGAGGGCAGGTTAGTGTCAGGCAGGCAGAGAAGAGGGCAGGTTAGTGTCAGGCAGGCAGAGAAGAGGGCAGGTTAGTGTCAGGCAGGCAGAGAAGAGGGCAGGTTAGTGTCAGGCAGGCAGAGAAGAGGGCAGGTTAGTGTCAGGCAGGCAGAGAAGAGGGCAGGTTAGTGTCAGGCAGGCAGAGAAGAGGGCAGGTTAGTGTCAGGCAGGCAGAGAAGAGGGCAGGTTAGTGTCAGGCAGGCAGAGAAGAGGGCAGGTTAGTGTCAGGCAGGCAGAGAAGAGGGCAGGTTAGTGTCAGGCAGGCAGAGAAGAGGACAGGTTAGTGTCAGGCAGGCAGAGAAGAGGACAGGTTAGTGTCAGGCAGGCAGAGAAGAGGACAGGTTAGTGTCAGGCAGGCAGAGAAGAGGACAGGTTAGTGTCAGGCAGGCAGAGGACAGGTTAGTGTCAGGCAGGCAGAGAAGAGGACAGGTTAGTGTCAGGCAGGCAGAGAAGAGGACAGGTTAGTGTCAGGCAGGCAGAGAAGAGGACAGGTTAGTGTCAGGCAGGCAGAGAAGAGGACAGGTTAGTGTCAGGCAGGCAGAGAAGAGGACAGGTTAGTGTCAGGCAGGCAGAGAAGAGGACAGGTTAGTGTCAGGCAGGCAGAGAAGAGGACAGGTTAGTGTCAGGCAGGCAGAGAAGATGGCAGGTTAGTGTCAGGCAGGCAGAGAAGATGGCAGGTTAGTGTCAGGCAGGCAGAGAAGAGGACAGGTAACGGCCTGTCTCCACTTTTCAGTTTTTCTGTGCATTTTCTGCAAAGTAAAACTGCAACCAATGTTAATCAATGGGCTAGTTCAGTGATCTGCAAACTCCAGCTGTTCAGGAACTACAAGTTCCACAATGCATTTGCCTTTATGAATCATGACTGTGGCTGTCAGACTCCTGCAATGCATTGTGGGACTTGTAGTTCCTTAACAGCTGGAGAGCCAAGTTTGCCTATCACTGGGCTAGTTCATGCTTGAATTAATTTTTTACAAGCAGAAAAACAATTGACAGCAATGCAAAACTGTCAGACAACTTATGCAGAAAAACTGACATGCAGAAAAACTGACAAGTGGAGACAAGCCATTAGTGTCAGGCAAGGAAGAGGACAGGTTAGTGTTAGGCAGAGAAAGGGACAGGTTAGTGTCAGGGAGAGGTAAGGGTTAGAGGAGAAAGGAAGTTAGGTCAGGGTCACACTTCACACATGTTTTCCGCTAAGGGTGTGACCCTGGTCGTAGTATTAGACAGAGGACGGCTGTTCAGATTAATTGTTAACTGATCAGCTGTTTTTCTGTGGGTGTTAAAGGACAACTGACATGGGAAGAATATGGAGGCTGCCATACGTATTTCCTTTTATACAGTACCAGTTGCCTGGCAGACCTGCTGATCTATTTGGCTGCAGTAGTGTCTGAATAACACCAGAAACAAGCATGCAGCCAATCTTGTCAGATCTGAAAATAATGTCAGAAACACCTGATCTGCTGCATGCTTGTTCAGGGGCTATGGCTAAAAGTATTAGGCCCCATTCACACTGCACGCCTTTCCAGCCGCGTTTTGGAAATGCGTGCAGGAGGCAGACACGCACGACATCAGACAGTGCACTGATAGATAGAGTGCACTGTCTGATGTTCACACTGCATGCGTTCCGGACCTGTGCGGCCCGGGAACGCATGCTACACGCATTTTTTTGTAAAAAAACGCGTGGCTGTCCCATTCACTTTTCAGTGATGGTATCAGCCTTGCAACGCACACAAACGCGGATGGCGTGCGTTCGTACGCGTTGCGTTCCGCACGCATGGCCATCCGCGTTTGTGATGTGAACGAGGCCTTAGAGGCAGAGAATCAGCAGGGAAGCCAGGCAACTGGTATTGCTTAAAAGGAAATAAATATGGCAGTCTCCATATCCCTCTTGCTACAGTTAACCTTTAAATCGGTTACAACTGGTTGGTGCACTAATACATATGTAACAATTTTGGCACTAGTCTAGTCAAGGGGACCTAACTAGAAATCTCATAGATCAACGGCCGCTCTCTGCTCGCAGCAATTTGGCCACGTTCACTAATTTGTAAAATGTAAGGGACCTAGTGGGAAACAAGAACTGTAAAATTGCACACTAGGACCCTCGCCCACAGCCTTTAGCTCCTGGGCCTCGGGTACAACACTCGCTTCGGCTACCGCCTACTAAACCTATTCAGTTGGGGGCACAGATAGTGTTTCCCACTGGGGTCCCCTATTTCTTACAAACTATTGGTTGCAATCAAATTGTGTGGATCCCCTTAAATAGACTAGCACCCCAATTTCTGTTAGGTTCGGTGTTTATATTGAATTTAATATCTGATCTATTAAAAAATGTTATATTATGTACCTAGTTAACCACTTGAGGAACGCAGTGTTAAACCCCCCTAGTGAGCAGGACACTTTTTACTTAATAGGCCACTGCAGCTTTAAGGCCTCGCTGCAGGGCCGCACAACTCAGCACACAAGTGATTCTCCCCTCCCCCCCTTTTCTCCCCACCAACAGAGCTCTCTGTTGGTGGGGTCTGATCACTCCCCAGATTTTTGTTTTTAATAAATATTTATTTCATTATTTTTTAAATAAATTAGACTACTTTTTTTTTTTTTTTTTACCACCCTCCCTCCCCCGGCCAGTCAATCAGCATGATCGGCGGTCATAAGCTTCAGCCTATGACAGCGCATCACTTTTGTTAGTGACAGGGGGACAGCCGTGTCACACGGCTGTCCGCAGTACAGCGCTGCTGTAGATCGCAGTGTTGTACAATGTTAATAGACGCCATCTAACAGTCTCTGTGTGGTGATCGCCGCTGGGAGAACTGAAGTCACAGCAGAGCTCCATCATTCATGCAGAGATGCGTGCGCGATCTCCCCGCCCGCAGCCATTCACGCCAATCGGCATGGAGCAGTCGGCAAGGGGCTAAACAGGTATTGTTCAATATACTCTCTGTGAGCCACTGCAGGAAAAAAAATGTGCTATGTAAGTATATAATATATAATAAAAGTGCAATATTATAAGATCTATTTGCATACAGAGGGAGTATACAGAAATGTATTCACATTTGCAGCACCGTGCAATCTGCAATAGGCAAAGCAAATAGATATTCCACTCATTTTTGGAAAGCACTACTACTACTATACTATATATACACTACATATACTATGCTACTACAAAACAACAAAAACAAGTTCATATGACAGCCGGTCACAGGGAATGGATAATGAACAGCAATGACAGAAACATCCCAAAGGAAATTACAAAAGCAGCCCATCCGCACTCACTGCATCAGCCGGACAAGCACACAAGCCTCATGATCACCACTGCTTCCAGCAGGCAGACGGTTAACCAACAGAACAACATGTAAATCCTCACTTCCTGCTAAATCGTCGCCAAGAAATGACGTTAGCTTTGTCGTCCTCGTCCTGTCAGTGTCCTCACTACTAGAGCAGCAGCCATTTTCTAGGAGACTTGCAAATTTACACAGGATGGAGATAATGCTGCGAGAAATGTGCAGGAAATAGGCGGATATCCTCCTTTCCTCCCTCCACAAGCAGCACACGGTGGGGGAGGAGGATAGGATAAGCTGGATTTGCTGGAGGTATTTCTCTGCTGTTCCTTCCAATTTATAAAAGAGCAGCTCTACAGAACAGTATATGTTATTGTTACAGATGTGTTGTGTAGTCTCTGTGTGCAATAAGTTCAGCAACATATTTAAAGAAATGGGATTGGCTCTTAGCAGACCCAGGCAAATTTATTGCACAATAGCACTTTATTTCACAATACAATATAACATGCATATGTGATAAAGTCAAACTTCCCTAGTGGAAGAGAACATGATCAAGACCTGCAGTCCTAATTGCCCATATCCACTGGTCAAATGCTCAAAAACATGTTTAAAGGACAACTCTAGTGAGAGGGATATGGAGGCTGCCTTTTAAACAATACCAGTTGCCTGGCAGCCCTGCTGATCTACTTGGCTGCAGTTGTGTCCAGGGCCGGCCCTAGACTTTTTGCCGCCTGAGGCAAAATTTAAAAAATCGCCGCCGCCCCCCTCCCCCTGTGGGTGTGTGTGTGTGGGGGGGGGGGGGGGCACCGAGCTTGAGGGGTAGCGGGCAGGAAGGGGGTATTGGGCCTAGCGGTGGTGAGGTGGGTCCACCGATCTGCGCTCCTCCTCCAGCTGAAAATAGTTAATTTCCAGCGTATAGATAAGAGGCAATGGGCGGGGATCACTCACCTTTTCCGCATTCCAGCGAGCGCTCCACTGACATCACTTCCTGCAATGCCGCCCACTATGGGCGGCGTTGCAGGAAGTGACGTCAGTGGAGCGCTCGCTGGAACGCAGAAAAGGTGAGTGATCCCCGCCCGTTGCCTCTTA
Source organism: Hyperolius riggenbachi (assembly GCF_040937935.1). Classification (NCBI taxonomy): domain Eukaryota; kingdom Metazoa; phylum Chordata; class Amphibia; order Anura; family Hyperoliidae; genus Hyperolius; species Hyperolius riggenbachi. Next base: position 219,382,338 of record NC_090648.1, read on the forward strand.
TCTATACGCTGGAAATAAACTATTTTCAGCTGGAGGAGGAGTGCAGATCGGGGGACCCAGGCAAGGGAGGGGGGGGTCTGACCCCCCCCCCTCTCCCCACCGCTAGGCCCAATACCCCCTTTCTGCCCGCTACTCCTCCAGCTCAGCGGGCGGCCCCCCACCCACGGACAGGCGGGTGCCGCCCCCCCCCCAGATGTGCCGCCTGAGGCAAATGTTTCACCCCGCCTCATGAGCGGGCCGGCCCTGGTTGTGTCTGAATAACACCAGAAACAGGCATGCAGCTAATCTTGTCAGATCTGACAATAATGTCAGAAACACCTGATCTGCTGCATGGTCTACGGCTAAAAGTATTAGAGGCAGAGGATCAGCAGGATAGCCAGGACACTGAAGCAAAAAAAAAATGATATAATGAATTGGTTGTGTAGTACGGATAATTACTAGAACTAGTAGCAAAGAAAATATTCTCATATTTTTATTTTCAGTTATATAGTGTTTTTTTGTTTTGTTTTTAATAACATTGCATCATTTCTCTAATATTTGCAGTTTACACACTACTCAGCATTCTAAATTATTTTACACAGCAAGCTAGTGAACTTTTGAACCCTTCTCTGCAGAGAAAAATAAAATACGTTGACAGACACTTGAGATAATAAGCTTCGGAAGACAGAGCTCTCTGCGACTTTGAAAGTCCTGGAGCTCAATGGCTCATTTGTATAGATAACAACTAGAGTTTCTTAACTCTTCCTGTACTGGAAACAATATTATGCTGGGAATACACAATGAGATTTTTCAGCAGATTTACTGTCCGATTGTTTTTCCGATCATTTTATGATCTTTTTCCGATCGCTTTTCTGATCGATTTCCATTCACTTCTATGAGAAATCGATCAGAAAAACTATCGAGAATCAGATCGACCTGTTGGAAATTATCTATCCAACCATCTATATACCAAAAAAACTCATGGTGCATTCCCAGCATTAGACTTATGTCTCTGCTCCTAATGTTTTATATTTTAGCTGTACTACCGGTACACATACAAATCATTATATCATATTTTTTTTTCCTCGCTTCAATGTTTCATTAAAATAAATATAGCAGTCTCCATATCCCTCTCACTGCAGTTGTCCTATAAGCAGAGTGGATCCGCAGATCCAGGTCTAACTGTAATGCTTGGAGGGTATACTTTCTGATTCAGAGTGTGTGCTCAAGACTATGTTGCTGGGTAATGGAAGAGGCTACAGAGGTGGCCACAGGAGTAATGAACAAGGGAGCAAGATTGCCCAGAGCAACTGTATCTCTGGGCTTCCAATACCGCCTATCAAGCCTATCTACCATTCGCCCTACCTCTCAAGCCCGCTGTCTGGGTGTCACCCTGGACTCCGCACTCTCCTTCACTTCCCACATCCAAAACCTCACAAAGTCCTGCAACTTCCACCTTCGTAACATCTGTAAGATTCGCCCTTTCCTGACCTCTGCCACCACCAAACTCCTCATCCATGCCCTCATAATTTCCCGCCTTGACTACTGCAATGCCCTGCTGTCTGGTCTCCCTATGACCCGAACAGCCCCACTGCAGTCCATCATGAATGCGGCAGCCAGAATTATCCACTGCTCCCATCGCTCCACCACGGCAGATCCCCTCCTAGAATCCCTCCACTGGCTTCCTATCCAGTCCAGAATCAGATTCAAGATACTGTGTCTGACCTACAAATCTGTCCACAAAACCTGTCCAACCTACATTTCCGATCTTACTCAGAGGTACACACCTAGCCGCTCACTCCGCTCTTCCAATGAACTTCGCCTAACCGCCCCCCGCATCACCCAGTCCCATGCACGCCTCCAGGACTTCTCAAGAGCTGCTCCAACACTATGGAACTCCCTACCTCCACCCTTTAGGGCAGCCCCCTCCTTCAACATCTTCAAGAAAGCCCTCAAAACTCACCTTTTCACTCTGGCCTACTACCCCTCACAAGTGCTCTAAACCTACAGCTGAACTCTGGTCCCCTACCTCTCGTGCCCTACCTCTCCCTCTAGATTTTAAGCCTTTGGGCAGGGTCCTCCTCCTTTTGTGTCCTACCTGATCATGCACCTCCATTACTGTAAACCCATGCTATGCATTTGAGTGAACCTAACTTGCTTAATCTCCATGCTCCCATCCATTGACTGACTAAGCATTACCTTGTACTCATACTGTGCTGTGTGATCTGGTTTTCTTGTATTCTTGTATTGTCATATTGCTGTATGTCACCCCTAAATATTGTCTGTAACCTAAATTAATGTTCAGCGCTGCGTAATATGTTGGCGCTTTATAAGTACAATAAATAAATAAATAATCAAGCTAAATGCTATGTGATACAATACACAACAGACGTAGTCGGTAACAGGCTAGGGTCATACACGTTAGATCAGATGAACTGGTACAGTGGACTAGACAGAATCAGAGTCGGTAACAGGTCATACACGTTAGATCAGATGGCTGCGGTACAAAGGACTATTATTATTATTTATTGTATTTATAAAGCACCAACATATTACGCAGCGCTAGGCGAGAGAATGGTCAGTAAAGCTAAGGTCATATCTAAGTCAGTCTGGCAGTCGCATTGAAATACATTAATTGAGTAATGAAAGTCACATTCGTATACAATGGCTGCTTAGTGCAACACCGCACTAAGCCTCAGGCTGAGTAACAAGACAAACAACATACAGACAGATGGAATGCTTTGCCAATCTAGTCGCTGCCCCAGCGACGGCAAACATTCACACTGACATAGACAAGACAAACAGGTAGGAGTGTAACTAATGGCAACCGCTGTGATAGTTACGTCCTCAGGAACAGACTAGCAGGAATACTACCAATCACCAACGTAGTGATGGCAGAATCCAAGCTATTAGGACCAGAAGGACTTCACTGTATCCCCGCGGATACAGCAAACAACCAAGCAAGAAACGAGGTTAAACAATGCAATATACAATTCACATGAATGACCCATTAACAATTTCAGGGAGCTGTACGCTATGTCGGGCAGAGTCTGAAATGGGAGGCAGACTTTTATGTGGACATCAGCCAATGGATGCAGGCATGCAAATTCCCACACAGCTGAATGGTAATCAATCATGAGCTAGCTTGAACAAAAACTGCCAGCCGACCGTGAAAAAGGACTCTCTTAACAAATACATGCAATATTATGCAACAATATGCATGTAGGAAATCCAGGGCTATCTGGCTGCAGTTCAACTGCAGCAAGCAAAGGAGGAATCCTGACAGCATCCTGAACTGCAGAGTGATTGCAAATGACAATGAGACTAAAGGTGCGTACACACATGCGACTATAGTCGTTTGAAACGATCATTCCCCGATCATTTCAAACGACGATCGTTTAAAAAAAAGCAGCCAACAACCATTAAGTCTAACGACGGACGAGCTAGATCATTAAAAACGAACGATCTAGCTTGGCAGATTTTTTCCAACGACAATCATTTGCAAAAGTAATTCAGTAAGGAGTTCATTGGGCAAGACTCCCTAACACTTTTACTGCCTACTGAGTGCGCTCTAGTGGCTGCCTCGCAAGCGCTTTGAGTCCGACAGGAGAAAGGCGCTATACAAATACTGCCATTATTATTATTAAAAGTAGTACATCATTGAAAACGGTCGTTCGTACTAGGCTTGACATGCGCATTTCGCTATTTCTCCATGGAACTTTTCATTTTTATGCGCAAGCACAGGGGCGGACTAACAACTTATGGGGTCCCCGGGCAACAGGAGATTATGGGGCCCCTTACACCCACAAGTCCCACTCCCCATCCACAAGCCCTACCCACACACCGGCATCAATGATGTGATATTGAATGCGATGAGCTCCATGTTGAAGGGGGGGGGGGGGGTATGTGACTACTGTATATGATTATTGTGGTACTCATGTTCCCAGGCTGAGTTTTAACTTGGTGACAACAAGAAGGGCAGCCTATTTTTTTCGGATACTCTCAGACTATCAGTTTCATTATCTAAGAGGTATTTCACCCAGATACTGCGCTCACAGCTTCAAACCGGCCTCATTCCGTATTATAGCTCAAAGAAAGAGGAAACACAAAGGACATAGCATAATACTGTTTTAACAGGCTTATTCCTTCCCACAACACCCAGTGCTGTAAGCAATACTTTCGTGTGTTTCCACCCACAGGGTCTCACAGGTCCTCACCGTTTTACGTGGCTGCCAGATCACAGACAGCTTTATAAACCTTATGGTGTCACCAGGCACACAAGTGTGTCAGCAGACCAGATATCCCAACACCTTCACTCATGGACTCTCACCTGCTCAAAATGCCATCCAGATTATAAGACAGCCTTAGCGTTTTTCTTGATTGTCAAACCAGCACCTCACCCGCAGATGGATCTCCAGCACACCCTTTGCTCTTATTGCCTAATGAACTGAAGAGCCTCACATAGCGTAAAAAAGTACTTTAATTTAAAAATTTTAAAATCAGTGCACTCACATGATCCAAAAAGTTTTCAAGCATAAAACAAAGTTATCCACGCCAGCTCTGCACGTCTGTAGCTCCGCCCTACGCGTTTCGTGCATGCGCACTCATCAGGGGCTGGAGACGTGACTCAGGCCGGCATCTTAAATATAATATCCTCCTCTATCTCATCCAATGGGCTCCATTGCCCATACCCATAATGGCCGCTACTTAACTTCCGCCCTACCTTTCTCCACCTATCTTGTCTGTAGCTCCGCCCTACGCGTTTCGTGCATGCGCACTCATCAGGGGCTGGAGACGTGACTCAGGCCGGCATCTTAAATATAATATCCTCCTCTATCTCATCCAATGGGCTCCATTGCCCATACCCATAATGGCCGCTACTTAACTTCCGCCCTACCTTTCTCCACCTATCTTGTATCACAGCGCTCCGAGAGATCTCTCTACAGACAAGATAGGTGGAGAAAGGTAGGGCGGAAGTTAAGTAGCGGCCATTATGGGTATGGGCAATGGAGCCCATTGGATGAGATAGAGGAGGATATTATATTTAAGATGCCGGCCTGAGTCACGTCTCCAGCCCCTGATGAGTGCGCATGCACGAAACGCGTAGGGCGGAGCTACAGACGTGCAGAGCTGGCGTGGATAACTTTGTTTTATGCTTGAAAACTTTTTGGATCATGTGAGTGCACTGATTTTAAAATTTTTAAATTAAAGTACTTTTTTACGCTATGTGAGGCTCTTCAGTTCATTAGGCAATAAGAGCAAAGGGTGTGCTGGAGATCCATCTGCGGGTGAGGTGCTGGTTTGACAATCAAGAAAAACGCTAAGGCTGTCTTATAATCTGGATGGCATTTTGAGCAGGTGAGAGTCCATGAGTGAAGGTGTTGGGATATCTGGTCTGCTGACACACTTGTGTGCCTGGTGACACTATAAGGTTTATAAAGCTGTCTGTGATCTGGCAGCCACGTAAAACGGTGAGGACCTGTGAGACCCTGTGGGTGGAAACACACGAAAGTATTGCTTACAGCACTGGGTGTTGTGGGAAGGAATAAGCCTGTTAAAACAGTATTATGCTATGTCCTTTGTGTTTCCTCTTTCTTTGAGCTATAATACGGAATGAGGCCGGTTTGAAGCTGTGAGCGCAGTATCTGGGTGAAATATCTGGAATACATCTTATGCTTGGTGACTGATGCTGCGATCCAGAGGACTTATTTGTTAAGTAAAAGGACTTTTATTAACCCATTCAGGACTATTATTAAGTGAGCGCACTGATACATTGTTTTCTGTGACATTATCTAAGAGGGTCCGCTGGGACTTGTAGTACGCCAGAGGTAAAACTGCATCCCATTTATTACAGTTATTTACCTGTAGAATTCCATCATCCCTCCACAGACTCACGGATCTGCCTATAGAGCATAAATGTCAAACTCTACTATTATGTATAAGAGTATACATTTACAGGTTAAAATCAGCTAGCCCTGCATTACTGGCCAGGCAGGGAAGGTATCTGGGAATAGTCTAGATATAGTTTATGGTAAATATTACCCCCCACATGGAGTATATTGGCCTGCTGGTGATTACCCGGCCATTCAGTGCATACAGAATAACGGTCAGCGTTTAATATTACCAGAAAGTCTATCTGAAACATCTATAATACTTCAGTAGATCACATAGACTTCCTGGTCATAATAAACACAGCTGTCCATTATTCTGTATGCACCGGACGGGTTCACCACAATCACCAGCAGGCCAATATACTTTATGTCACTGAGGGGTAATATTTACCATATACCTAGACTATTCCCAAAGACCTTCCTCAGCCAGTAACGCAGGGCTAGCCGTCATGTCAGCTGATATTAACCTGTAACTGTAAACTATCCATGATTTATATAATTATATATAAATTATCCTGTATACACAAGCGATTCATTCACACATACTCCATAGGCAGATCTGCGAGTCTGTGGTGGAGGGATGATGAACTTCTTCAACTTCTATAGTATATAACAGCTGCCAGCCCTGCATAAAATCCACAGCATACTCTTTAAGCAGATCTGCGAGTCTGTGATGGAGGCATGATGAACTTCTATAACATATATAATAGCAGCTGCCTGCCCTGCATACCTAACAAGTACCATCACACTGACTGAGGCTGCGGACTGCGGCAAAACCGGCGCTAGGCAGACAACACCGGCGCTAAGCAGACGTACGTCACTTCCGCCGGCACTCTTGGAGACACGTGACCACTACTAGGTCACCTGATCGCTCCTACTCCCCTCCCTCCTGACAGCGGCTTGGCCAATCCCAGTCCCCAGCCGCTCGGCTGTTTTCTAGTTGTCATAGCAGCCACGTACTAACGCGGCTGCTGCGCCTTTCTCCCTGCTCACACCCAAAGTCCCAGACCCAAGCAGCAGGGCCACGGAAAATAAAATAAACCCTTAGAGGGGCGACGGGCGGGCCCCCCACTGACCACGGGCCCTCGGTCCCTGCCCGAGTGCCCTAATGGTCAGTCCGCCCCTGCGCAAGCACAATAGTTGCTTTACGTGATGTAACGTTCGTTCTAACGATCAGATCGTTACACACATTTAAAAGCTAACTTTACTCAGGTCGTTCTTTCCTCAATTAAAAGTTCGTTCGTCGTTCACAACGAACGATCGTTATTGCATGTGTGTACATAGCTTTATTGCGAATGCACAACCGAATGCAAGCAGATAAGTCAGAACAGCCCGGTTGCAGTTCAACTGCAACCAACAGATCATGCTACAGGAGAAATCCTGACACTAACATATTGATACAATCCTAATAAGTTGTTGAGCTATGACATGTAACCTGCAGATGTACAGGTTTTCCCCTACATTCAAACAATTCAATTCCGTTCTGGGAGATGATTTTGTTTGATCAATTTTTTTATTTGATTTTGTTTAATGAATTAACCTATTTTGGTTCCTGGACGTAGAAACTACGTCCAGGAACCATGCGCGCTACCGCGCGCTCCCGCGGCCGATCGCGTGCGTGCACGCGCGCTCTCGGCTCGCGGTTCGTTAGCCAGGCAATCAGTGAATCAGGCTATGGTGCCCGATCACTGATTCCTCTCCCCCGCTGAAAAAGCGACAGCTTCTCTCGGAAGCTTCGCTTTTTCTGGCTGTAACGTACCCCATGCGTCGCTCTAAGCGTGTGTTACGCTTAGAGTGACGTCATGTAAACAAACTCATGGCCGCCATCTTGTGGCCAAAAAGTAAAACTACAACTAAAAGTAAAAAAAATAAAATTCAAACACACATTTACATTATAAATCACTTGTTTACATCCCACCCTCCCAAAACTACCCAAATAAAATGTTTAATATAAAAAAAAAACATTACAATAAAAAAAATAAAAACATGTAAATATTTACCTAAGGGTCTAAACTTTTTAAATAGCAATGTAAAGATGAAATACTTCTATATTTTTTTTATTTAAGACTTGTAAATAGTGATAGATGCAAAACGGAAAAAATGCACCTTTATTTCCAAATAAAATATTGTCGCCATACATTGTGATAGGGACATTATTTTAACGGTGTAATAACCGGGACATGTGGGCAAATACAATACGTGAGTTTTTATTATGGAGGCATGTATTATTTTAAAACTATAATGGCTGAAAACTGAGAAATAATGAATTTTTTCAATTTTTTTCTTATTCTTCCTGTTAAAATACATTTACAGTAAAGTGGCTCTTAGCAAAATGTACCCCCTAAAGAAAGCCTAATTGGTGGCGGAAAAAACAAGATATAGATCAGTTCATTGTGATAAGTAGTGATAAAGTTATAGGCTAATGAATGGGAGGTGAACATTTCTCAAGTGAAAACGACGGAACGCGAATGGGTTAAGATGAATTTGTTTGTAAGGTGAGTCTTGTGTTAAGCATGGTAAAACGTGGATTCTGCATTTGGACATATGGTATAAGATATGTTTTTCGGTCGTTTTCTATGTGCTTTTAAAGTGTTTTAAACTGCTTATAACAGTTTATACAATACTGTAACATTTAACAACAAAAATATGTAATAAAAAAACAGTATTGCATATTTTCTGCGTCAATCTCCATTTTCCTGCAAAGTGGCCCATCCTGAAGTCCTGGTCGACGGGGTGCCCTCTGACCCGGACATACTACACTGCACATGCAAAGTATGTCCGCCAGTGAACTGTGTGTTTTTGCAAGCTTTTTGGTCCTTTTTAGCCCCTTACACACTCCTAGGAGTTCTGGTTCACCATGAGCTTGCTGGGTAGTCTGTAACAGGCTGTTTCAAGTCCTACCACACAGAATCACATTAACCTCCTGAGCGTTAAGCATAATTATTGTGATCAAATGGTTGTAAAACCTTTAGCTAGCACTAGGATAGCTAGTACAAGTGTCTGCCACCCCCCGATCCCCGTCGCTCCCCCATTTATACATTACCCAGCCTGCATCCAGTGATCGGCGCAGCCTCCCCGCACAGCTCCGGTCTTCACTATGGGAGGATCGCACATGACGTCATGACATCGCTGACGTCATGCGCAAACTCGATCCTCCCCATAGAGAGACCAAAGCTGTGCAGGGAGGCTGGGTAATGTATTAACGGGGGGATCACAGGCAATCGGGGGGAGCTGGACACTTGTACTAGCTAGGCTAGTGCTAGCTAAAGGTTTTAAAGCCATTGGATCACATTTATTATGCATGGGGGACTCCTGGGGCCAGCAAGCGGTATGCCCGACACAATTTCAGGCATACCGCTAAGGAGGTTCATCCATGCCATGCACTGAGGACCATGCACTGAAACAGTCTGTATGCATGTTGGATTATAGTACAATTAACAAGCTGGCACATCATTGCTTTCCAGCGGTTCTGGAGGTGTGTTTATCAAAGGGACAATTTGCATATTTAGCAGTGATGCATTGTGGTAGACATCATATGCTCACTTCAACCTGAGTAATTGCAAATACCTTTTGTTTTAAGAAGGCAAACCTCTGTTTTGCATAGCATTTTAGTAAGAGGGTTTTTGGGTCTTTTTTAGCCCCTTATGCTAGGTACACACCATACAATTTTCTGTTAGATTCTTCTGTTAGATTTACCTATAACATGGAAAAAAGCTATCTGGCAGGTAAATCTAAGAGAAAATCTAACAGAAAATTGTATGGTGTGTACCTAGCATTACACACTACTGGGAGTTGTGGTTCACCATGAGCTTGCTGGGAAATCTGTATCTCGAGATAGTATCCTGTGCTTATGAAATGTTGTCAGCGCCAGTCATAAATACTAATCCAGCACAGTTATAAATTAGGCAATATGGCCCTGCAGCTTGCTTGGTCCTGGAAAAGAGATAAATGTAAAAAAGTCATTCACTGTTTATCAACAAAAAAAGAGTTTACAATGACGGGGCATTCCATGTCAAATCAACGCATTGATTTTTACCGACGCCCTGTGATTTTGTTGAAACTTGGTGTATCTAGTGCCTTACAAATTGGGGAAAAAAATTCTGCCTCGCCTTTAAAAGTTATTTAGTACTGATTATTGTAATTTTCAGGAAAAAAAAATAGCTGTGTTTGGAAATATTAAACTGCCATTTTCTCAGAAACCAAACGAGACCTGGGCAATCTGTAATGTTAAAGCTCTTTTGCTGGGCTTTAATTCAGTATGTGGCGTGACAGAATTTAGAATTTATCACATTTTCTGGTGGTTTTGGGTCACCCCGAGTTGCCTGAGTATTCTATCAAATTTTCTGTATAATTTTTAAAAATTACTTTGCACTATACTCTAAAAAGAGTTTGGCGACTGAAGAGACAGTTGCCTCACTAGAACCCAGCGCTGGGTGCTTTTTTGGAATTGGATTGACTCTGACCTTGGGTGGTTATACTTTGGCGCTCCACCTCACAGACAAAGTACTGTCTCCTTACTTATAACCATAAGCGCAGTTACTATCTGCTTTATAATTGCAATCATAATACTGCCATGCCGTTGATCATCACAGTATAATCCCTTTATGGTAAACTCCAAGGCCCCTGACCAAGTAGTTTACTATCAGATGTTTAATATATCGAGATTTATCATCCATTGTATATTCATACAGGCGCATGGTCGGGACCTGGGGACTGAGCTTACTATAACCAGAGAATGGCATAACACTACTCATGACACTTGTAATGAACCTGCATACTAATGAGCTGTTTTGGATGGAAACAAGGATTACTTATGCAAACAAGTTGTTTGGGGAGTGGTTTGTCAACTATTAGGTTTTCTTTAGTATATTGTACATACGGTAGCATTGTACTTTCTTAGGCTTATCTGAACCAACAGTGAAAGGAAGCAGACAATGTAATGGAAAAGACCAGAGATCTTTTTAAGAAGTTTGGTAACATTGAGTGAACCTTCTGTGCAAAAATGGGGATGGTGAAAAACAAAAATGTAAAGCCTCTGCCGGTAGCAGATGTTAAGAAGACATGGCAAGAATATACAGAACAGCTACACAAGAAGGGTAGAGATAGTACTTTTAAATGGAATATGTATGCTGAACAAGAGTCAAGCATCCTGATGAGTGAAGTAAAATGCATATTAGAATGTCTTGCTACTAACAAGTATCCAGGAAGTGATGGGATCACAGTAGAACTTCTGAAAAGCTTGTATGAGGATGATGTTGGAGTGCTATTGGCAATTTACAATCAAATGTGGAAAACACAAGAGTGACCTTTGGACTGGAAAAGGTCAGTTTATATTCCAATCCCAAAAAACGGGCAGTGCCAAAGAGTGCTCAAATTATCAAACAATTGCACTTATCTCACATTCTAGCAAGATAATGCTCAAATTCTACAAGCCAGACTGCAGCAATATATGGAGTAAGAACTGCCAGATGTACAAACGGGATTTAGAAGAGGAAGAGGCACAAGGGACTGATATTGCCAACATTTGATGGATAATAGCGAAATCGAGGGAATTCCAGAAGCATGTCTACTTTTGCTTTGTTGACTAGTTTTGACTGTGTAGATCATTATATAATGTGTCAGATTCTCATGGACATGGGGATGCCAGGCCATTTCATTTGCCTTTTGAAGAATCTGTATGCAAACCAAGAAGAAACAGTTAGAACAGAGTCTGCAATAACAGACTGGTTCACAATTGGTAAAGGTATGCAACAAATTTGCATATTGTCTCCTTATTTATTTAACTTGTATGCCAAATATGTAATGCAGAAATCTGGTTTGGATCAGTCACATGCTGGAATAGAATAGCAGGCAGGAATAATTACAATCTCAGATGTGCGGATGATACCACTCTGATAGCTGAAACAGCCATGTCTTCTGCTCCAATGAACCATCTGCAAATAGATGGAGAAAAAGTAGAGGTTGCTTGGAAGGAAAGCTATGGCAAGTGTGGACAATATACTAAAGGATAGAGATGTCACTTTATCAACAAAGATCAATTAGATCTATGGTCTTCCCAGTAGTAATATATGACTGTAAACGTTGGACTATAAAGTGACTATAAAGTGTGTAGAATAATTGATGCTTTTGGACTGTGGTTGTTGAGAAAGCAACTGAGAGTTCCCTGAACTGCTAGAAGTCAATACTTAAAGAAATAAGGACAAATTATTCACTAGGAGGACCGATACTACTATTAAAACTCAAATACTTTGGTCATATAATGAAAAGACCATATTCTTTGGAGAAATCCTTGATGCATGTAAAAACTGAGGGCAAAAGAAGAAGAGGGCCACAGAAAAGGAAGAAGCTAAGGTTAAACAGCATATGTGAACCTATGAACATGCCTATGGGGCAGCTAATAGAAGTGGTTATTGACAGATACATTTTGCATGCAGAAGTACATATGGTCACGAAGAGTTGGAGTCCACAGAACGAATGAGGAGGACTTTCTTTGGTATTTATAGCACTGTACTTGGATTATATGGTGTCTGCTTACCTTGTACCTGGTTAAAGAGCACTATGTGAGGCCCTGGAACAATCGTTGAGTTTGACTGCAGATTTTGGAATAAATGACACTTTCTAACTACATTTTTTTTTTTAAATGCAGGCATGTTAGCCCCAGTATGTATAGAAATATGTCGTCATTGTGCTAAACAGAGATGATGCATAGAGGGGGTAAGCAAGACTGTTATCATTCAAATCCTTTACTAGATACATCAAGTTAAATGTGCAGAATGCTGAACTGTATTTAATACATAAGTAAGAAGATTGTCATTTTGTGAAAAATAGTTGAGAAATTGTCTGCCAAACGATGATAAGGTTGAAAGCACATTGGCATCTAGCCATATCAAATATTTAGACAAAAGTCAGGAATTTTCAAAGTGAAGAAGAAGATGCAGAAAAAATATATCATCGGTTCTGAAGCTGGTATGCCATCATGCACATGTACAGACTGGAAAGTACTACATACCTTTCAGCATTTAAATAGCATTGTAAACTATATCCAGGAATGGAAGTGGGAATAAGTCAGTTTTTATATACAGAAAATCCTGACCTTCTTTTAGATACAAAGTGATTAGAACTGATTTACTGAGGTTTTCACAGGCTGGAAAATGTAAGGCCTGTTCCACACGGGAGGCTGAACTGCTCGCTTGTCGGACAGTGAATCAGTGTGATTACCAAAAAGAAAAACAGCTGCAACCTGTGCACCCCTTCCTCTCCATCTATGGTTACACCTGCTTTGTATGGACACTGGATTCCATAAACCTTGTGCACATGCTTGATGAAACTTGGCTGATAACAATCACTTCTGCCGAGAATCTAGCGTGTGAACAGCAGCTCCGGGTGCCCCTGATGCCTTGGTTGTCATTCAGCCTGGTGAATCAATTTGGGTAAGAGCAGTGTTCTCCCGACTCACCCCTCCCACTGTGAAATGCTCCTCCCACACCACTCATGTGCCCTCCTTCCCCTACATAGCGGCAGAATGCTGCAGGCTAGCGATTAGTCTCTACAGCCCTGACCCTGTAATGTCGCCTAAGGGGTCGAGCTCCGATCCCCACCGAGCAAAATGCCTCATACATGCGTACAAGGCTATTACCTTAGCAATTCAGGCCCATTGTCTTCCAGCAGTCATCAACTAACTTAACACTAAGGGCTCGTTCACACTAGAGGCGCTTTGTGATTTTTTTAAAGCGCTGGCAATTTTTCAAAATCGCCCTGAAATCGCTTGTGCAATGATTCTCTATGAGAGAGTTCACTTCTGAGTGGTTTGATTCCGATCCGCTTAGAAAAGCGTTGCCTGTACCATTTCTGAGGTGATTTTGCCTAAATGGAAGGTATAGGAAAAACACGAAACGCTCACAAAATCGCTTTTCAGGGTCAAAGAGGTCACTTCCTGACTTGCGTCAGGGAGTGAATAAAAAAAAAAGCTCTGCAAAAACGCTTAGTAAAGCGCTTTTCACAAAAACGCAACGCCCACCCAAGCGCCGGGAATCAAAAAAAAATTGCATCAAAAAAAGCCCAACGGGAACGCTAACGGGAGCGGAACGCAATGTGAACGAGGCCTAAATGTGAATGTTTGTACCTGATTCATGACATGAGCAGGCATTTACTTGCTCTTCAAGATAGTAGGAAAAGCAAAAGAAAGAAATATATCTATTTACAGAATGTTATACAAACTAATAGATAATAGTTAATGAAAAGCAAAGCAAGTCATTCCTACATGAAATAAATTATAAAACTGAAAATATGTTGAATGACAGGAATAAAGTGCCTGGGTTAGTCAGTGAAAAATAGTAGAAAATGGGAACAGTGAGTCCTAGGTCTTCTTTACACGAGGCTGAAGGTGGTGAATTCACCGCCTGTCCGCTGCTCCCGTGCATGAGCCAGGCACTTACTAGCGCTTGGCATAGGCAGCGCAGCTCCCTATGGAGCCACACCTGAGTACGCCATCCTCGATGCTGTTTTTTCTTTTTTTGGTAACAAACACCAATCGTGAAACGATAACACCTGTGGCGGTACAAACACTGCTATTAAGCTGCATGAATTAAGGACTCAGGAGCTGGGATGCTGAACTGCCTGACAAGCACAGCCTCGCATGTAAAAAGGACCTTAGGTTACTTTTAAACTAACACATTGCGTCGTACAATATTATATTGTAATGGGACGTTCACCTTGGCAGGTTGGCAGTGCAATGCAGGGTAATCCGTCAGAATGACACAAGATGTGCTGTGTGGCACTGGACAACATGTGCCCTTATAGTTTCGGTGAAGTGTACTTTTCATGTACTGTATGTCGGATCGCATGTGTAACGCACAATGTGACTTTTCCCCTTCATTGCATTGCAATTCTGTCTTTACAGGATGTACAATGCAACGCCCCAGTGTGGAACTAGCCATAGTAAGTGCAAATCCAAATGCATCAACTACCTTCCAACACTTGGTTAATAAATAATAACACTGAACTGACTGTTGAAGACAAATATGTAGTAAAAAATAATGAGTCAATTGATGACAACATAATTAATACTTGCCAGTACTTGACTTGGAAGGAATTTTCATCAGTTTGAGGATATTCTGCTCCAGGCATAAGGCTCAGTGTCTCATGCTAAAACCGAGGATGTCGAAGGAATTCTGAAGCGTATTTGCCGTTTCCTCTGAGTTGAGGAACAATTAGAATAGTTAATTATTTATTAAAACTGCACATTTCAGACCTACTTAAGAAGCAGCTGCCTTTACTCCATGCATTTCTTTTTTTAGGTAAATTATTCAGTGCTGAAGATTTATTTTGTTGTCAGAAGTGGCTGCACATTGTTTACAACAGCAAATGATGCTGCATTAGCCAGAGCATATTGCCTAGCAGCTGTGAGCGTGTACAGTCAGTGATGAGAAGCAAGCTTGTGAAGTGTATGGGACAAGGGATTGCATTCATGTTCTGTTGTGATCAAATATCTTCTCACCTAAACCTTTACTGGAAAAAAAAAAGACAACTTATTTATGCAATATTTACAGGTCTGGGCAAAGCATAGGCTGCCAGCCCAAAACGTTTTAATTTGAACTGTGTAGGGCAGCCTTTTTCAAACTCTTTACCCTGGGGGGACCCTTCAAATAATTTTTGATCTCAAGGGACCCCTGCATTAGCGAGTACAGTGGGGATTTGTTTGGTTTTGTTTTAAAATACTTTATTTGAAGAAAAATTTTGTACGTAAATACACAACAGTTGTGACAGTAGGACATCATATGTGTATAAATCCGATGTTAATCGTTCATTTACATTTAGTACAGTGTAAACACTGCAGGAAATGTATCAATCTGATATATTTACGTTTTTGTCTACTTTATTCTCTTGATTAACTAACACTGAACATGTAACGATCGGTGAAGCACAGAGAGATCTGATTACCGGTGACCTGCAGCGTCACGGGAAATACAGACGTATACCAGATTATATGTGGTCTGCAGTATCACCGATAATCCAATATACTAGCTAACCTCTGTTCACCTGAGTAGAGTGTAGTGATTGGTGTAACAGTAACAGAGGACAAGCCTCAGTGCAGCAAGGAGTGTTGCACAAATACCTTCCGCAGATCTGAGCTCTCCAAGACGGGAGGAGTCAGACTGACAATGGGCCAATGAGGTGCAGAGTCCGGGTCAGCTGACCAGCCTGGTCAGCTGACTCCCCTCAGAGTGTCATAAGTTTCCCTTGAGTGCGCGCGCGCGCGTCACTCTGAACTCTGGGGGACTACGAGTCCCAGCCCCGCTCTGCGGAGTCTCCGCAGCGGGGAAGTGTGCACCAGCCGCCGCGTCTAACGCGGCGGCTTCTCCGCGTTCCGCCTGCCTCTCCACGGGGACAGCCGCCTCACGCTGGGAGGAGGCGGCTGCCTCCCCGTGTGTGCGGCCACTGTATGCGGGAAGAGCCGCCGACCGCTGGCTCATGGCGGCGGCTCTTCCACGCTTCCTTACAGTACCCCCCCCCCCCCCCCCCGAGGAGTGGACTCCGGACAACTCCTTCCAGGCTTTTCTGGATGTACAGTATGAAATTCCCTCACTAACTCATCCGCATGCATGCGGTTCCCAGGTACCCATTGCCTCTCTTCAATGCCGTAACCTTTCCAATGTACGAGATACTGCACCGAGTTCTGTACAGTACGTGAATCTATGATTTTTTCCACCTCATACTAGGGTTGGGCATCGACTAAGACAGGAGGAGGAGGCGTGGGACCCACCTGGACTGCGGGTTTGAGAAGTGATACGTGGAAAGACCTTACTCCGCGCATGCTGGTGGGGAGATCAACGGTGTATGTGACATTGTTGATCTTCCTGGTAACTGGGAATGGACCCACGAACCTGGGACCAAGTTTGTCAGAGGGTTGTTTCAGGGTCAGGTGACGGGTTGATACCCAAACCAAATCTCCTGGTTGGAATTTCCACTCTAACGAGCGTCTCTTGTCAGCCTGACTTTTCTGACTCTGAAATGCTCTCACAAGGTTGTCTTTTATGGTCCTCCACATGACCCTAAATGTCCTCTGCCAGGCCTCCAAGGCTGGGAACGGACTGGACGCAACCGGCAACGGGGAAAACTTAGGTAACTTCCCGGTCACTATCTGGAACGGACAGAACCCCGAGGAAGAACTCTTTAAGTTATTGTGCGCAAATTCTGCGTAAGGTAAGAATTTAACCCAATCATTCTGCGCTTCAGCCACGTAACATCGTAAGAATTGCTCTAAAGACTGGTTGACCCTCTCAGTTTGGCCATTAGTCTGTGGGTGGTAACCCGACGAAAATGACAGTCCCATGCCCATTTGGTGACAGAATGCCCTCCAAAATTTTGAGACAAACTGGACTCCCCGATCGGAAACTATGTCCTCCGGAATGCCATGCAACTGGAAAATATGAGTGATGAACAGGTCGGCCAATTCCTGGGCCGAGGGGAGTCCTTTCAAGGGCACGAAATGGGCCATTTTACTAAAGCGGTCGACTACCACCCAGATGACCGACATGCCCTCCGACCTCGGAAGCTCCCCCACAAAATCCATGGACAAGTGGGTCCATGGCTCACTCAGGGTGGGCAAAGGCTGTAGGGTACCAACAGACGCCAGCCGGGAGGGCTTGCTTTTTGCGCACACCGCACATTCCCTGACAAACTCCTTGCAGTCGGCTGCCAGAGAGGGCCACCACGCACACCTTGCCACGAGATCTTGCGTCCTAGACGCCCCAGGATGTCCCGCATTCTTGTGTGAGTGAACAAACTCCAAGATCTGGAGCCGAAAGGGCAGCGGGATAAACAAAACCACCTCAGGTTTTCCTTCTGGGACATCCTGCTGGAAAGGACCCAAAGTTTCCTTCCAGTTCTCCCAAGTCTCGGTAGCGGCTAGCACCAACTTCCGTGGAACAATGGTCTCAGGAACAGAGGGCTGTGCTGTTTCTGGTTCAAAACACCTAGAGAGTGCATCTGCCTTGGTATTCTTACTACCAGGAGTGTATGTAATCAAGAATGTGAACCTCGAAAAAAATAACGACCATCGAGCCTGTCGGGGGCTTAATCTTTTAGCCCCCTCGATGTACTCGAGATTCTTGTGGTCGGTATAAACCATGATCGTGTGCTCCGCTCCTTCCAGCCAATGACGCCACTCTTCGAAGGCTAATTTGATGGCAAGGAGCTCCCTATTGCCTATATCATAGTTTTTCTCTGCCGGAGAGAACCTTCGGGAGAAATAGGCACACGGGTGTAATCTCCCCTGAAGACCTGAACGTTGAGACAGCACAGCCCCCACTCCAACTTCTGAGGCGTCTACCTCAACTATAAATGGAAAAGAAGTGTTCACATGCCTCAATATGGGTGCCGAACAGAACAATCTTTTTAGAGTGGTGAATGCCTGTACGGCCTCGGGAGATCAGTGGGTGGTGTCTGCCCCCTTCTTTGTAAGACTGGTGAGGGGTGCAACTACTGTAGAGTACCCCTTAATAAACCTTCTATAGTAGTTTGCAAACCCCAAGAAGCGTTGTAAGGACTTTAACCCCACCGGCTGCGGCCACTCCAAGACCGCGGAGACCTTAGCAGGGTCCATAGACAGGCCCGAGGTAGAGATTATATATCCCAGGAAAGCTACCGACGTGACCTCGAAAATGCATTTTTCCAACTTAGCATATAATAAATTCTGCCTCAGCTTGTTCAATACCCATCTGACATGAGTTCTGTGATCAGAAAGATTGTTAGAAAATATAAGAATGTCGTCGAGGTAAACCAAAACGAACTTCCCCAACACCTCTCTAAAGACCTCATTAATAAGTTCCTGAAAAACGGCCGGGGCATTACATAACCCAAAGGGCATCACCAGGTACTCGTAATGCCCGTCCGGAGTATTGAAGGCCGTTTTCCATTCGTCACCTTTTCTGATCCGCACAAGATTGTATGCCCCCCTTAAATCCAGTTTCGAGAATATCCTAGCCTCCGTGACCTGTGTGAAAAGGTCATTTATTAAGGGCAACGGGTAGCGATTCTTCACTGTGATCTTATTAAGCCCCCGGTAGTCGACACATGGCCGTAAGCCCCCATCTTTTTTCTTAACAAAAAAGAACCCTGCCCCGGCGGGTGACCGAGATGGCCGAATGAAGCCCTTGGCTAGGTTCTCACGAATATATTCTCCCATGGCCACTTTCTCGGGTCCCGACAAATTATACAGATTGCCCCGGGGAGGTACACAACCTGAACGGAGATCGATGGGACAGTCGAATGGCCGATGTGAGGGCAGTTTGTCAGCTGCCTTGGGACAAAATACGTCGGCATATTCAGAGTACTGATCTGGCACACCTCCCACCTGAACTTTGGTTTGCCCCAATGTCAATTTTCCCAAACACTGTTGGAAACAATGCGGTGACCATGAGGTTAACTGCCCTGTGGCCCAGTCTATTTGCGGCGAATGGGTTTGCAACCACGGCATGCCTAGGATAATGGTGGAGGTGGACATGTGTAACACAAAAAAACGTAATAGTTCCCCATGCAGTACCCCTATGGTGACTTTCACCTCCGGAGTCTGTGACAGTGGGCGCTCCCGTTGCAGCGGAGAATCGTCCACTGCCGTGACCTGAATGGGGGGATTCACTGGAATGAGGGGAATACCCAACTTCTGAGCAAATGCAAGATTCATAAAATTAGCCGCTGAGCCGGAATCAATAAATGCTTCAGTGGCTACTGACTTATTCTCCCATGTAATCGTACAGGGGAGAAGCAGTTTTTTCTCCTTAAGGGGTGAAAATTGTGTGCCTAGGGTGTCACCCCCCACTACTCCTAGGCAAAACCCGTTTCCCGACCTGTTAGGACAGTTTCGCACCCTATGCCCTGCCTCTGCACAGTATAGGCACAGTTGTTCCGTCATTCTCCTCCTCCGCTCCACCTGGGTCAGTTTTGATCGACCAATTTGCATTGGCTCTGGTGGAGGCAAGGCCGGAGAGGTCGAGACAGGCGGAGTTGTTGTTACTGGGGATGCAACAGCCGGTACTGTGTACGAAGTCACCCTGACCCGGTGACTACTCCTAGCCTGCCTCTGATGGCGTAGCCTGCGATCTACTCGAATGGCCGACGATATGGCCTCGTCAACTGTCTTGGGCTCGGGCACGGTCAACATTAGGTCGGAAACCTCTTCCGACAACCCAGACAGGAAGTAGTCCATGAGGGCAAAATTATCAAATCTCGAGGTGACCGACCACCTACGGAACTCTGCCGCATAATCCTCGACCGACCCTCTGCCTTGCCGTAAGAGTTTGAGCTTCCGCTCTGAGGATGCAGCAAGGTCAGGGTCGTCGTAGATTATGGCCATGGCCTTAAAGAATTCCTCTACTGAGGTCAAGGCAGTATCGGTAGCGGGCAGGTTGTATGCCCACGACTGGGAGTCTCCAGTCAACAAAGTTTTAATGAAAATGACCCGTTGGGTCTCAGTCCCCGAGGATCGGGGCCTTAACTCAAAATATGACAACACTCTATTCCTGAAATTCCGGAAGTCAGACTTGTGGCCGGAAAACTTATCAGGGACAGGCATACGGATGTCATCACTAGGAGGGGATCGCACTGAATCAACTGATGTCTGGAGGGTTCTCACAGAGCCTGATAAGGCATCAATTAAGGCTTTGTGCTGGCCTAGTGCTTGATGAATGCTATCCACCGAAGTGGCAAGCACAGTCAGAGGATCAGTGCGTTCCATCAGTATTTTTTGGTCTGGCGTTCTGTAACGATCGGTGAAGCACAGAGAGATCTGATTACCGGTGACCTGCAGCGTCACGGGAAATACAGACGTATACCAGATTATATGTGATCTGCAGTATCACCGATAATCCAATATACTAGCTAACCTCTGTTCACCTGAGTAGAGTGTAGTGATTGGTGTAACAGTAACAGAGGACAAGCCTCAGTGCAGCAAGGAGTGTTGCACAAATACCTTCCGCAGATCTGAGCTCTCCAAGACGGGAGGAGTCAGACTGACAATGGGAAGGAAAGTCCAAGAGTGACACTCAGGAAGGAGTGTCACTAACAGGACAGGGAACCGCCTCCAATCGTGAGGTCGGTTCTCGAGGTCGGACAAGCCAGGTCGTAACACACGGACAGATAAGGTACAGGTACAGCAGGCAAAGGCGGAGTCAAGGTACAGGCAGGGTTCGGCAACTGGGTATCAGATATAATCGGGGTACAGAATCAGGAGGCAGAAAACAGAGTCTAGGTATGAGCCGGGGTTCGGCAACAGAGAATCAGAAATATCGAGGTACAAGATCAGGGTTCAGGAGAATGGTCGAAACAGGCAATAGGTCATAACATATAATCACAATCAAACTAGTACTTTGGCTATCAAATATCTAGCTAAGTGTAGGATTACAGCTCCAGCTGGTCCCGGCACACTTCAGGATCTAACTACGGATCTGGGTGCTCTCACGTGTGTGATCGCAACGCCAGACGCCAGAGAAGTGACCAGCCGGCAGTATATATACTCAAGTATTCCCCCAGCACCTCCCTCAGTGATGGGCCAATGAGGTGCAGAGTCCGGGTCAGCTGACCAGCCTGGTCAGCTGACTCCCCTCAGAGTGTCATAAGTTTCCCTTGAGTGCGCGCGCGCGCGTCACTCTGAACTCTGGGGGACTACGAGTCCCAGCCCCGCTCTGCGGAGTCTCCGCAGCGGGGAAGTGTGCACCAGCCGCCGCGTCTAACGCGGCGGCTTCTCCGCGTTCCGCCTGCCTCTCCACGGGGACAGCCGCCTCACGCTGGGAGGAGGCGGCTGCCTCCCCGTGTGTGCGGCCACTGTATGCGGGAAGAGCCGCCGACCGCTGGCTCATGGCGGCGGCTCTTCCACGCTTCCTTACAGTACTCCCCCCCCCCCCCCCCCCCCGAGGAGTGGACTCCGGACAACTCCTTCCAGGCTTTTCTGGATGTACAGTATGAAATTCCCTCACTAACTCATCCGCATGCATGCGGTTCCCAGGTACCCATTGCCTCTCTTCAATGCCGTAACCTTTCCAATGTACGAGATACTGCACCGAGTTCTGTACAGTACGTGAATCTATGATTTTTTCCACCTCATACTCGGGTTGGGCATCGACTAAGACAGGAGGAGGAGGCGTGGGACCCACCTGGACTGCGGGTTTGAGAAGTGATACGTGGAAAGACCTTACTCCGCGCATGCTGGTGGGGAGATCAACGGTGTATGTGACATTGTTGATCTTCCTGGTAACTAGGAATGGACCCACGAACCTGGGACCAAGTTTGTCAGAGGGTTGTTTCAGGGTCAGGTGACGGGTTGATACCCAAACCAAATCTCCTGGTTGGAATTTCCACTCTAACGAGCGTCTCTTGTCAGCCTGACTTTTCTGACTCTGAAATGCTCTCACAAGGTTGTCTTTTATGGTCCTCCACATGACCCTAAATGTCCTCTGCCAGGCCTCCAAGGCTGGGAACGGACTGGACGCAACCGGCAACGGGGAAAACTTAGGTAACTTCCCGGTCACTATCTGGAACGGACAGAACCCCGAGGAAGAACTCTTTAAGTTATTGTGCGCAAATTCTGCGTAAGGTAAGAATTTAACCCAATCATTCTGCGCTTCAGCCACGTAACATCGTAAGAATTTCTCTAAAGACTGGTTGACCCTCTCAGTTTGGCCATTAGTCTGTGGGTGGTAACCCGACGAAAATGACAGTCCCATGCCCATTTGGTGACAGAATGCCCTCCAAAATTTTGAGACAAACTGGACTCCCCGATCGGAAACTATGTCCTCCGGAATGCCATGCAACCGGAAAATATGAGTGATGAACAGGTCGGCCAATTCCTGGGCCGAGGGGAGTCCTTTCAAGGGCACGAAATGGGCCATTTTACTAAAGCGGTCGACTACCACCCAGATGACCGACATGCCCTCCGACCTCGGAAGCTCCCCCACAAAATCCATGGACAAGTGGGTCCATGGCTCACTCGGGGTGGGCAAAGGCTGTAGGGTACCAACAGACGCCAGCCGGGAGGGCTTGCTTTTTGCGCACACCGCACATTCCCTGACAAACTCCTTGCAGTCGGCTGCCAGAGAGGGCCACCACGCACACCTTGCCACGAGATCTTGCGTCCTAGACGCCCCAGGATGTCCCGCATTCTTGTGTGAGTGAACAAACTCCAAGATCTGGAGCCGAAAGGGCAGCGGGATAAACAAAACCCCCTCAGGTTTTCCTTCTGGGACATCCTGCTGGAAAGGACCCAAAGTTTCCTTCCAGTTCTCCCAAGTCTCGGTAGCGGCTAGCACCAACTTCCGTGGAACAATGGTCTCAGGAACAGAGGGCTGTGCTGTTTCTGGTTCAAAACACCTAGAGAGTGCATCTGCCTTGGTATTCTTACTACCAGGAGTGTATGTAATCAAGAATGTGAACCTCGAAAAAAATAACGACCATCGAGCCTGTCGGGGGCTTAATCTTTTAGCCCCCTCGATGTACTCGAGATTCTTGTGGTCGGTATAAACCATGATCGTGTGCTCCGCTCCTTCCAGCCAATGACGCCACTCTTCGAAGGCTAATTTGATGGCAAGGAGCTCCCTATTGCCTATATCATAGTTTTTCTCTGCCGGAGAGAACCTTCGGGAGAAATAGGCACACGGGTGTAATCTCCCCTGAAGACCTGAACGTTGAGACAGCACAGCCCCCACTCCAACTTCTGAGGCGTCTACCTCAACTATAAATGGAAAAGAAGTGTTCACATGCCTCAATATGGGTGCCGAACAGAACAATCTTTTTAGAGTGGTGAATGCCTGTTCGGCCTCGGGAGACCAGTGAGTGGTGTCTGCCCCCTTCTTTGTAAGACTGGTGAGGGGTGCAACTACTGTAGAGTACCCCTTAATAAACCTTCTATAGTAGTTTGCAAACCCCAAGAAGCGTTGTAAGGACTTTAACCCCACCGGCTGCGGCCACTCCAAGACCGCGGAGACCTTAGCAGGGTCCATAGACAGGCCCGAGGTAGAGATTATATATCCCAGGAAAGCTACCGACGTGACCTCGAAAATGCATTTTTCCAACTTAGCATATAATAAATTCTGCCTCAGCTTGTTCAATACCCATCTGACATGAGTTCTGTGATCAGAAAGATTGTTAGAAAATATAAGAATGTCGTCGAGGTAAACCAAAACGAACTTCCCCAACACCTCTCTAAAGACCTCATTAATAAGTTCCTGAAAAACGGCCGGGGCATTACATAACCCAAAGGGCATCACCAGGTACTCGTAATGCCCGTCCGGAGTATTGAAGGCCGTTTTCCATTCGTCACCTTTTCTGATCCGCACAAGATTGTATGCCCCCCTTAAATCCAGTTTCGAGAATATCCTAGCCTCTGTGACCTGTGTGAAAAGGTCATCTATTAAGGGCAACGGGTAGCGATTCTTCACTGTGATCTTATTAAGCCCCCGGTAGTCGATACATGGCCGTAAGCCCCCATCTTTTTTCTTAACAAAAAAGAACCCTGCCCCGGCGGGTGACCGAGATGGCCGAATGAAGCCCTTGGCTAGGTTCTCACGAATATATTCTCCCATGGCCACTTTCTTGGGTCCCGACAAATTATACAGATGGCCCCAGGGAGGTACACAACCTGAACGGAGATCGATGGGACAGTCGAATGGCCGATGTGGGGGCAGTTTGTCAGCTGCCTTGGGACAAAATACGTCGGCATATTCAGAGTACTGATCTGGCACACCTCCCACCTGAACTTTGGTTTGCCCCAATGTCAATTTTCCCAAACACTGTTGGAAACAATGCGGTGACCATGAGGTTAACTGCCCCGTGGCCCAGTCTATTTGCGGCGAATGGGTTTGCAACCACGGCATGCCTAGGATAATGGTGGAGGTGGACATGTGTAACACAAAAAAACGTAATAGTTCCCCATGCAGTACCCCTATGGTGACTTTCACCTCCGGAGTCTGTGACAGTGGGCGCTCCCGTTGCAGCGGAGAATCGTCCACTGCCGTGACCTGAATTCGGGGATTCACTGGAATCAGGGGAATACCCAACTTCTAAGCAAATGCAAGATTCATAAAATTAGCCGCTGAGCCGGAATCAATAAATGCTTCAGTGGCTACTGACTTATTCTCCCATGTAATCGTACAATGGAGAAGCAGTTTTTTCTCCTTAAGGGGTGAAAATTGTGTGCCTAGGGTGTCACCCCCCACTACTCCTAGGCAGACCCGTTTCCCGACCTGTTAGGACAGTTTCGCACCCTATGCCCTGCCTCTGCACAGTATAGGCACAGTTGTTCCGTCATTCTCCTCCTCCGCTCCACCTGGGTCAGTTTTGATCGACCAATTTGCATTGGCTCTGGTGGAGGCAAGGCCGGAGAGGTCGAGACAGGCGGAGTTGTTGTTACTGGGGATGCAACAGCCGGTACTGTGTACGAAGTCACCCTGACCCGGTGACTACTCCTAGCCTGCCTCTGATGGCGTAGCCTGCGATCTACTCGAATGGCCGACGATATGGCCTCGTCAACTGTCTTGGGCTCGGGCACGGTCAACATTAGGTCGGAAACCTCTTCCGACAACCCAGACAGGAAGTAGTCCATGAGGGCAAAATTATCAAATCTTGAGGTGACCGACCACCTACGGAACTCTGCCGCATAATCCTCGACCGACCCTCTGCCTTGCCGTAAGAGTTTGAGCTTCCGCTCTGAGGATGCAGCAAGGTCAGGGTCGTCGTAGATTATGGCCATGGCCTTAAAGAATTCCTCTACTGAGGTCAAGGCAGTATCGGTAGCGGGCAGGTTGTATGCCCACGACTGGGAGTCTCCAGTCAACAAAGTTTTAATGAAAATGACCCGTTGGGTCTCAGTCCCCGAGGATCGGGGCCTTAACTCAAAATATGACAACACTCTATTCCTGAAATTCCGGAAGTCAGACTTGTGGCCGGAAAACTTATCAGGGACAGGCATACGGATGTCATCACTAGGAGGGGATCGCACTGAATCAACTGATGTCTGGAGGGTTCTCACAGAGCCTGATAAGGCATCAATTAAGGCTTTGTGCTGGCCTAGTGCTTGATGAATGCTATCCACCGAAGTGGCAAGCACAGTCAGAGGATCAGTGCGTTCCATCAGTATTTTTTGGTCTGGCGTTCTGTAACGATCGGTGAAGCACAGAGAGATCTGATTACCGGTGACCTGCAGCGTCACAGGAAATACAGACGTATACCAGATTATATGTGATCTGCAGTATCACCGATAATCCAATATACTAGCTAACCTCTGTTCACCTGAGTAGAGTGTAGTGATTGGTGTAACAGTAACAGAGGACAAGCCTCAGTGCAGCAAGGAGTGTTGCACAAGTACCTTCCGCAGATCTGAGCTCTCCAAGACGGGAGGAGTCAGACTGACAATGGGAAGGAAAGTCCAAGAGTGACACTCAGGAAGGGGTGTCACTAACAGGACGGAACCGCCTCCAATCGTGAGGTCGGTTCTCGAGGTCGGACAAGCCAGGTCGTAACACACGGACAGATAAGGTACAGGTACAGCAGGCAAAGGCGGAGTCAAGGTACAGGCAGGGTTCGGCAACTGGGTATCAGATATAATCGGGGTACAGAATCAGGAGGCAGAAAACAGAGTCTAGGTATGAGCCGGGGTTCGGCAACAGAGAATCAGAAATATCGAGGTACAAGATCAGGGTTCAGGAGAATGGTCGAAACAGGCAATAGGTCATAACATATAATCACAATCAAACTAGTACTTTGGCTATCAAATATCTAGCTAAGTGTAGGATTACAGCTCCAGCTGGTCCCGGCACACTTCAGGATCTAACTACGGATCTGGGTGCTCTCACGTGTGTGATCGCAACGCCAGACGCCAGAGAAGTGACCAGCCGGCAGTATATATACTCAAGTATTCCCCCAGCACCTCCCTCAGTGATGGGCCAATGAGGTGCAGAGTCCGGGTCAGCTGACCAGCCTGGTCAGCTGACTCTCCTCAGAGTGTCATAAGTTTCCCTTGAGTGCGCGCGCGCGTGTCACTCTGAACTCTGGGGGACTACGAGTCCCAGCCCCGCTCTGCGGAGTCTCCGCAGCGGGGAAGTGTGCACCAGCCGCCGCGTCTAACGCGGCGGCTTCTCCGCGTTCCGCCTGCCTCTCCACGGGGACAGCCGCCTCACGCTGGGAGGAGGCGGCTGCCTCCCCGTGTGTGCGGCCACTGTATGCGGGAAGAGCCGCCGACCGCTGGCTCATGGCGGCGGCTCTTCCACGCTTCCTTACAGAACATCTATGAAAAAGGTTTGAGGAAAATGTTCACGGTAAAATTACACATGGGTTATCATACAGGATTCCTGACAGCTTTTTAAGGACACCTTAAGTGACATGTGACATGATGAGATAGACATGTGTATATACAGTGCCAAGCACTGTACATACACATGTCTTTCTCTGCCTGTAAAAGTCCATATTCAGCTATGCAACTGACAGTATTTCTCCAGTCACAACCAGTCGGACTATAGCCTTCTTCACTGATAAGGAATTACATCCATAAAAAGTAAAACCCCCATTATCCGGCACCAACAGGGATTAGCTGATGCTGGAAAAGTGTAGTTTCTGGTTGCTTGAGAGTCAATGTTAAAAACAGGCATTGCTAAAAAAAAACAGTACTATACCCAACACTGTATTAATGTTGAAATAATGTCATTAAAGAGATTCAGAGATGAGTCTTCCTGCTGTTTTTTACTTACCCGGGGCTTCCTCCAGCCTCCTTGATGCCCTCCCACACTCCTCCGTTCAGCCGCAGTCAACTCCCGGTAAGCGGCTCAGTCGGACTCAGTATGACTGAATGACATCAGCCGGGGCCTCTTGCGCGTGCGCAGAAGGTCCACCGATGACGTCACTGAGCCGCTTACACGGGAAGATTGCGGCTGAACGGAGGTGCTGAGGATGGTGAGGGGCACATCCATGCTTATGGAGCAGGAGGAAGCCCGGGTAAGTGAAAAAACAGCAAGAAGACGCAGCTCTGAGTCTCTTTACAAACAAATTAAGACAAAGGACAGACTTAACTTCATGTAATATAGGTTTATTACTATTAATAAAGAAGTGTAAGAGTAGATTTATGCATCCTGCAAGGCCAGGATATTTTTTCTGGTTGCTGGAGACTTCTGGTTAACTGAGTTCTGGATAACAAGGATTTTACTGTACTTTCCTGGCAGAGAACTGGGCTTCTGAGAGCAATGGAAATATATGTTTATATATTTTAGCACTCTGAGACGCGGGACAGACTGTTTAATTGAGCTGAGACAATACAATAAATCTACTGTTTTAAGTTTTTAAACATAACAAAAAACTGGGATATCTAAAATTATTTTTAGGAGTAGGATGATAGATATGATTGTTTATCTCATTAGTTTATTTTTACTTAAGTTTCACTTTAACTTAAAGTGTACCTGAGATGATAAAAAAAAATGATACATACCTGGGGCTTCCCCCAGACCCTGTCAATCTGTTTGGTCCCTTGCTTTCCTCCCAGGCCGCCCGGATCCTCCACTAGGCGGGCCAATAAATCTGCCATTCAGGTCCAGTTGGCGGAGGGGTGGCCGGGAGCATTCGGCGTTTGCCCAGTACGTTTCTGGCACTGGGAGTGCAGTGGGGCATGCACAGCTGAGTCGCACATGTGCAGTCCCCACCAACTGGAGGAATTACCGGGTCGCCTAGCAGAGGATCCAAGTGGCCTGGAAAGTGGCCATTTTACTGAAGCAAGCTCATGATACCATCTGCAGAAGAAAGGGTGAATTTATGAGTGAGTCCATAGGTCTCCTAGTGGTGGAGAAGTGCAAGTCCACAGTACTCTGAGTACATTTTAACACCAACAGGTGAAACTGGGAAACTTCAAGTCATCACAAAGTCTACAAAAGGTCACCTGCTGATGGACAATGGCAGTTCAATAGAGCCTAGACATATTCTGCCACCAGCAGATGAAACAGAGCATTGCATAGCTTCTGTCATCCTGTATTCAAAGTCTATTGAATGCTAAGGTAATTACTTTTGAATGTGCATATTTATGTTTGGATTTCAGAGCGGATTTAAAATAAACTGAGCACCTGGGTATGTATCAAATGAACCTCCCCCTAAAAACTTTAAAACTTTGTTCTGAAAGAAAAGTTATTTAAACAATTTTGCTCGCAGAAGTTCCATTTTTATTAAGGAGAGTCCAGACCAGAGTGGTTGCCTAATAGCCATCCCACTGCTCTCCGATGAAAGGACTGCCAGAACAGGAGGACCATACCCAGATGCAAGACCTCATTTGGTGATTCACCACCAGTAAGCGATTGTAGCTGAAATGTCAGTATTGACTTTGTCAGCTAAAACATAAGGTGAGCAACCAGTGGTGGCTCCAGCTTCAAATCTGTGTTTGTATTGTGAGTTTTAGATATTTTATGCCTAACTCAGGTGATAAGATTAAGGCTAACTAGTTTAGCAATGATAGGAACCAAGTGTAAACAAATAATAAACAGAACTTAGAGGCTTTTGAGTAGATTATATTGTCCAAATAATGGTGCTATTATTGAAGAAAAGTTACCTACAGATGTACTTTGCTAGTTTGCTGGCATTCGTTAATGCTTACTTGCTAGCAAGCTGCTCCTGTGTGGACAGATCACAGACAAATCATTCCAGCCCCCAGCCAGTGTCTCACGACTGTACAAGCGAGGAGGAAGAGACAGGAGGGAGAAGGGAGAGAAACACTGTGTGTGTTATTCCTTATTTTAGTAGCTAATGCTTTGCTGAAGACTAGAGCTTATATTTTATGGACAGGAAGTTTTGAATTAGGATTATTATCCTGATTCAAAACTTCCTGTCTGTAAAATACAAGCTCTAGTTTATTGGCTAATTTAATCATTAATAAATATAATAAGTTTTCCGCTAGTATGCCTTCTTCAAACTCTATTCCTGTTGACTGACAATGTTTGAAGTTGAAGAGACAATCAGAAGGAGGTACAGAGATTTTTTGCAAAAGTGTCATCCAAATAAATTAATTTAAAGGGATCTAGCTCCACCAATGTGAGTAACTCTCAAGTGGGGTTTAGCCTTAACTGTAACATTTATTTGCACAAGGAGCTCTTTTCTTCTGAATTTTTCAGCTCTTTCTATGTGTTGATGGTTCTCAGCATATGAGGAGGCTGCACACTTGTGTAAATTCTTGGTGACTGTATTACTAATAAACTGAGGGAACTCCCGTATGGACACAGGGTTTATTTGTTTGTTTTCTGAATTGGATCCCATTGACCCTTTCCGGTCCTCTGTAAAGTTCTTTGACCAGCTTGATTGAATACCTCTTCGGCCCTCATCAGGCAACCTTTGGAAGTATTTGCATCCCCATGTACTTTCACAGAGGAGTGGATCCGTATTGCATACGTGCGAGTCCCTGCTCCTGCATGCGCAGGGCAGATCTCTTTGGAAACACTCAGGACTCAAATACTTCTGAAGCCTGTGGAGGTGTCCCAAAGGCACAGAAATTCAACAGCGTACAGAAGTAGATCAAGGGGACATAGCGAGGAAGGGGTGGGCTCTATGGAGCTTTCCATCTCTATAGGTATCTAACTCATTTTTGGCAGCTTGCTTCAGTATTGTTTTTACAAACTGCCAAGTCAGATTCCTTGTAAGTGCAAACTTATTTAGACAAATTAAATTATTCTAGTAATCTTTTTGTGTAAATGTTTTGTATATTTCTGAGGACACAAGTTTTGAAGCTGTTAATGTTGCATAACATTTTGATGGAGTGCCAGGACTGATTACCTGGCAAAGTTAAAGCTGAGTTTCAGGTTAAAGGCTGAATCACAGTTTTATTAGGTTTACGTGTTTTCCTCATACCCCAATTTCCTCATACTGTGGTCATGTTGACATGATTATTCATAGATATACTGTATGCATTTCCTTAGTTTGTTATGTAAACACAGTGAAATATGTCCTCAAAAAGTCTTTTCACATAATGTTCATAGCCTGATTGCTCTGCTAAAGAGAAGGATGGCCATGTCTGTCTCATTTTGATGTAAAATCGCATTCGAATCCCCCTGCCGTGTCAGTGTGTAGCAGAGGGGTTTTGTATGGGATATGCAAAAAAATGTTGCTGAAGAATTTTTTTTCCTACACAATGAATTGAATTGAATGAATTAATTGGAAACAGCCTATTGATTTCAATAGGCTGTCATTTAGGATCCAAATTCACATTAAGGAAAATGGAGCAAATGGAGGCAAGTGTGAACCGGTCCTTAAAAACTAAGTTACTATTTATTACAGGAAATGCACTACGCTAAAAACTATTGGATAGCATGGACTTTAAAATCCTTTCACTTAGGGTTTCTTAAACCAAAACTGAGGAGGTATCAGTCCTGTTTAGACTCAATTGTTTTTTCCAGGTACATAAGAACGACGATGATAGCTAATATATTATAATTAAAGGATCTTTGAATGGGAGCATAACTACAAATCATGGGGCCCCCCAGCAAAACTTGGGGGCGGCCCACTTAATGTTCACAACCCTTTCGTTGCCTCCCCTTGGTGACCCTCACAACATGGGGGTCCATCATACAAGGTCATAAAACAAGTATGGCCATCAGGATCTTCACACACATAACATGTGTAGCCACAAAAACATCTGATCCGGAGTATCAGAAAAAGGGAAGGTTAGTAGTTGGGGACCTCCCACACCTCTGGGCCCTCCTGCAGTTGCATGGGCTGCTGGGTACTGCAGTTTCCCACCACATCTCAAACACATCCACTTGGTCGCTTAAAATTTGGCCTAGACTACAAATAGGAACACAAGACAAGACTTACTATAGTAGGGGTTAGATGCAAAGCTAGTAACATGACCATATATACCGTGTAAAAGTGCTGTGGAAATTGTTACAGTATATAAATACACTATAATTTTTTTTTTATTATATAGTGCGATCATATTCCATAGCACTGTACATAATATAGTAATAATTACCAAATAAATACTTAAGGACCAAATTATCTTAAATGAGAATGTTGATGTTTAATTATGTGGTGGGGAACTTTTAAACCATGTTAGGAGTAGACCATTCAGCCATGCTCCACTAGAAACATACAGTGGTTTGCAAAAGTATTCAGCCCCCTTGAAGTTTTCCACATTTTGTCATATTACTGCCACAAACATGAATCAATTTTATTGGAATTCCACATGAAAGACCAATACAAAGTGGTGTTGGTGTACACGTGAGAAGTGGAACGAAAATCATACACGACTCCAAACATTTAAAAAGAAGATTCTCGATTGGATTTAGATCTGGACTTTGACTGGGCCATTCTAACACATAGATATGTTTTGTTTTATACCATTCCATTGTTGCCCTGGCTTTATGTTTAGGGTCGTTGTCCTGCTGGAAGGTGAACCTCCGCCCCAGTCGCAAGTCTTTTGCAGACTCCAAGAGGTTTTCTTCCAAGATTGCCCTGTATTTGTCTCCATCCATCTTCCCATCAACTCTGACCAGCTTCCCTGTCCCTGCTGAAGAGAAGCACCCCCAGAGCATGATGCTGCCACCGCCATATTTGACAGTGGGGATGGTGTGTTCTCAATGATGTGCAGTGTTGGTTTTCCGCCACACATAGCGTTTTGCATTTTGGCCAAAAAGTTCCATTTTGGTCTCATCTGACCAGAGCACCTTCTTCCACATGTTTGCTGTGTCCCCCACATGGCTTGTGGCAAACTGCAAACGGGACTTCTTATGCTTTTCTGTTAATAATGGCTTTCTTCTCGCCACTCTTCCATAAAGGCCATCTTTGTGCAGTGCACGACTAATAGTTGTGCCAGATGGACAGATTCCCCCACCTGAGCTGTAGATCTCTGAAGCTCGTCCAGAGTCACCATGGGCCTCTTGACTGCATTTCTGATCAGAGCTCTCCTTGTTGGGCCTGTGAGTTTAGGTGGATGGCCTTGTCTTGGTAGGTTTACAGTTGTGCCATACTCCTTCCATTTCTGAATGATCGCTTGAACAGTGCTCCGTGGGATGTTCAAGGCTTTGGAAATCTTTTTGTAGCCTAAGCCTGCTTTAAATTTCTCAATAACTTTATCCCTGACCTGTCTGGTGTGTTATTTGGACTTCATGGTGTTGTTGCTCCCAATATTCTCTTAGACAACCTCTGAGGCCATCACAGAGCAGCTGTATTTGTACTGACATTAGATTACACACAGGTGCACTCTATTTAGTCATCAGCACTCATCAGGCAATGTCTGTGGGCAACTGACTGTACTCAGACCAAAGGGGGCTGAATAATAACGCACACCCCACTTTGCAGTTGTTTATTTGTAAAAAATGTTTGGAATCATGTATGATTTTCGTTCCACTT
Source organism: Hyperolius riggenbachi (assembly GCF_040937935.1). Taxonomy (NCBI): domain Eukaryota; kingdom Metazoa; phylum Chordata; class Amphibia; order Anura; family Hyperoliidae; genus Hyperolius; species Hyperolius riggenbachi. The sequence goes on from NC_090648.1 coordinate 219,415,562, forward strand.
CTCACATGTACACCACTTTGTATTGGTCTTTCACGTGGAATTCCAATAAAGTTGATTCATTTTTATGGCAGTAAAATGACAAAATGTGGAAAACTTCAAGGGGGCCGAATACTTTTGCAAACCACTGTATCTTACAAGACACTGGTTGGTTTGCTTTTGGCAAAATTATGCATACACTATACATGGTACTGGTAGATCTTTCTGTTATTAATTATTAAAGGACAAATATCACAAGCAAATTGTAAAATTTAAACTACATACTTTTGAGAAGTGTATTTCTCACAGAGTAAAATGCACTATAAATTATTTTTTTCTCCTTTGTTTCTTAGTAAACTATGTTGTTTACTGCAGCAGGCAGTAAAAATCTGACAGATCTAACAGATTTGGGACTAGTCCCTCTCCTCGTGGGGATTCTTAGTATTTCCTTTATTCTTCACAAAAGTCTTCCCTGGAAAAGATCTATACAAAGATGTTGACCAGCTTCCCTACTCACATGCACAGTATTTTTGCAATTGAACCTAGCAACTGCCATTCAGTAAATGCTTTTAAAGGATACCCGAGGTGACATGCGACATGAAGAGATCGACATGTGTATGTACAGTGCCTAGCACACAAATAACTATGCTGTGTTCCTTTTTTTCTTTCTCTGTCTGAAAGAGTTAAACATCAGGTATGTAAGTGGCAGTTCCTGTCTGAGTCAGGACCCTCACTGATAAGAAATTACAACTATAAAACACTTTCCCAGCAGAAAATGGCTTCTGAGAGCATGAAAGCAATAAAAAGGGTCAATAGTTCATAGAGTTTAGCTCTGGCATACTTTAATGAATGTGTTATTAAGCAAAAACAATAAAACAGTAAAAACTTAAAAAGTAAGTTTAAATATGAAATAAAACTGTGGAATATCTTAAAAAGTAGTTTTTAAGAGAAGGAGGATAGATACAATTGTTTATTTCATTAGTTTATTTTCACCTCAGGTGTCCTTTAACCTCCCTGGCGGTACACAGTTTTAGAGGCTGCGTCCGTGGGAGGATTTTTTTAGATAAAAGTTTTGCTATATGCCTAAGCCAGCACTTCTCTAGCTAATTATGTCCCTCAAGCCCCCCGGCAACCAACTAAACCCCCCAATTGCCGCCGGTAATATTTACCCCCCGATCCCGTGAGAGCTAGAACTTCACTATCCAGCTTCACTGTCGCTTTGGCGACGATCGGACATGACATCATGACGTCATGCGCAGTCCCGATCCTCCCCATAGCGAAGCCTGGAGCTGATTAGGAGGCTGCACCATGGCCCGAAATCGATCGTTCCCGTCGATCCGTCCGTATGGAAGATTTCGCTCGATCGCCGGCGGGTCGGGTGTGTGTCGATAGCGGCGTTCGAATGTCCGACGACCGACGCTATCGGCAATACATTACCTGCTCCGCCGGTGCGTGTCCCCACTGTCACTGCAGTTCCTTCTCCGCTGGGTTCCGGCAGGCTTCACTTCTTCCTGTCCGGACAGGAAGTTTAAACAGTAGAGCGCCCTCTACTGTTTAAACTTCCCCTGGCAGGAAGTAAAGTGAAGCCAGCCGGAGCCCAAAGCGGAGAAGAGACCGCGGGGACCAAGGGACTCGCGCCGGCCGGATCAGGTAATGTATGCGGGAGGGGGAGGCAGCGGCAGCTTCACAGATTGTGAATCGGTTTCATAGTGAAATCGATTCACAATCTGTTTGCAGTAAAGGCAGCCATACGATCCCTCTCTGATCAGATTCAATCAGAGAGGGATCTGTCTGTTGGTCGATCTGATGGCAAATCGACCAGTGTATGGTCACCTTAAAGCGGTATCGTCATCATAAAAATCAAATTTCAACAGCAACTGGTCTGAGTGTATTAAGTGATAAAGATGCTAATCCTGCATTCAAAACTTTCAAAACTTTTTCTGCTGTTATGATTTGGAGTTATCACATACTTAAGGAGAACTGGCCCTTTAGTAGTCGGTGCCAAAGAATTGCATGCTGGGGGTTCTTTTTTTCTATAATGTATTTCTCCTCATTCCTTTATTTCCCTGCCAGCTGCTTATCTGAAACCTAATCCCCTACTCACTTGTGTTTACAAGCAAGGCTGAGGCGACTCAGCGATTGGAGGAGACAAGAAAAAAAGTAAAGGGCAGAAATGACATCACGAGTTAGCCTTAACTGTGGGCAAAAGACATGCCCCCACCACTAACAGAATTCTCGTCATTTACTATATAACATTCACTGAAATCAAAACGTGGACAGTATAATACATGTGTTATGTAAGTAGATCAAGTATTTATCTACTTATATATGTATTTTTTTCCCTGCCATAGTATGGCTGATCCTACTGCTTTAACCACTTGAGGACCTAGGGCTTTCTACCCCTTAAGGACCGGCCACTTTTTTTCCATTTAGACCACTGCAGCTTTCACGGTTTATTGCTCGCTCATACAACCTACCACCTAAATGAATTTTGGCTCCTTTTCTTGTGACTAATACAGCTTTCTTTTGGTGCTATTTGATTGCTCCTGCGATTTTTACTTTTTATTATATTCATCAAAAAAGACATGAATTTTAGCAAAAAAATGATTTTTTTAACTTTCTGTGCTGACATTTTTCAAATAAAGTAAAATTTCTGTATACATGCAGCGCGAAAAATGTGGACAAACATGTTTTGGATAAAAAAAAACCCATTCAGTGTATATTTATTAGTTTGGGTAAAAGTTATAGCGTTTACAAACTATGGTGCAAAAAGTGAATTTTCCCATTTTCAAGCATCTATGACTTTTCTGACCCCCTGTCATGTTTCATGAGGGGCTAGAATTCCAGGATAGTATAAATACCCCCCAAATGACCCCATTTTGGAAAGAAGACATCCCAAAGTATTCACTGAGAGGCATAGTGAGTTCATAGAAGATATTATTTTTTGTCACAAGTAAGCGGAAAATGTGACAAAAAAAAAAAAAAAAAGTTTCCATTTCTTCTAACTTGCGACAAAAAAAAATGAAATCTGCCACGGACTCACCATGCCCCTCTCTGAATACCTTGAAGGGTCTACTTTCCAAAATGAGGTCATTTGTGGGGTGTGTTTACTGTCCTGACATTTTGGGGGGTGCTAAATTGTAAGCACCCCTGTAAAGCCTAAAGGTGCTCATTGGACTTTGGACCCATTAGCACAGTTAGGCTGCAAAAAAGTGCCACACATGTGGTATTGCCGTACTCAGGAGAAGTAGTATAATGTGTTTTGGGGTGTATTTTTACACATGCCCATGCTGGGTGGGAGAAATATCTCTGTAAATGACAATTTGTTAATTTTTTTTTACACACAATTGTCCATTTACAGAGATCTTTCTCCCACTCAGCATGGGTATGTGTAAAAATACACCCCAAAACACATTATACTACTTCTCCTGAGTACTCCGTTAGGAGTATGGTGAGTTCATTGAAGATTTTATTTTTTGTCACAAGTTAGCGGAAAATGACACTTTGTGAAAAAAAACTATTAAAATCAATTTCCGCTAACTTGTGACAAAAAATAAAATCTTCTATGAACTCGCTATACTCCTAACGGAATACCTTGGGGTGTCTTCTTTCTAAAATGGGGTCATTTGTGGGGTTCCTATACTGCCCTGGCATTTTAGGGGCCCTAAACTGTGAGGAGTAGTCTTGAAACGAAATTTCTCAAAATGACCTGTGAAATCCTAAAGGTACTCATTGGACTTTGGGACCTTTAGCGCAGTTAGGGTGCAAAAAAGTGCCACACATGTGGTATCGCCGTACTCGGGAGAAGTAGTACAATGTGTTTTGGGGTGTATTTTTACACATACCCATGCTGGGTGGGAGAAATAACTCTGTAAATGGACAATTGTGTGTAAAAAAATCAGGGCTGTGGAGTCGGTCCAAAAATCCACCGACTCCGACTCCTCAGTTTAGGATTCCACCGACTCCAACTCCGACTCCATGACTCCGACTCCTCTAATTTGCATATTACAATTTTGTTGATTAAAAGTATGTAACATGAAATTCGTCTCTTAACTGCCAACGCTTAGGAATTTTACAAGACAACTGAAGTGAGAAGGATGTGTAGACTACTATATTTATTCCCTTTAGACTAAAACTAGTCCTTGGTAAGAGTACTTGTAAAAGGTACAAACCGGAACAAAGAACATCTATCAGGCCCTAGGCAATGTAAGTGTGGGTACATGTAAGAATGATGTGCAGGTACTCTGCAGGGGAATGAGGAGATTGTAAACAGACAACACCTCTGTGTTCAATGTGCACAGCATTCTCAGTGGATTCCCTGCAGCTCTGTGGGGAGTGCATATGTAGAGTATAGTACTACTGTGTAACAAAGTAAACCTGAGACAGATGAAATTAAAGTTTTATACATACCTGGGGCTTCCTCCAGCCGCCTTCAGGATAATCAGTCCCTCGTTGTCCTCCTCCACCACCTGGATCTTCTGCTATGAGTCCAGGTACTTGAGCCAGTCAGGCGTAGTGCCAGGGCTGGATTTACCATAAGGCACTGTAGGCATGTGCCTACAGGCACCTGATGATGGAGGGGCGGCTCACTCCACTCCCCTAGCACCTCCCTCCTTCCCTATGCAGAGTACTGAGCAGTGCTTAAATAAGGGTTTAGTCACTTGGCTCTCGACATTCCACTGACAAGATCTCCCTTCAGTCGGGGCACCACTAGCTGACTACCTAATGCTAAGGGACACCTGTAGCTACCTATGACTGGTGAGGGAGAAGTCACAGCTGGGTCATCCAGCACACTTGCGATGGGGTTCACCGGGGGTTTTGGGGTTTCTGGAGGGCAAAGTTTAGGGTGCCAGGACATCTGTGCCTATAAGCTCCTGTGATGTAAATCCGGGCCTGCGTAGTGCGCATGCACACACTCCGCCGACAGGAGCATACTACACCTGTGCAGCACTATTGCGCAGGTGCAGAATGTTCCTGGCTGTGGGAGCGGCATGCGGCCGGACAGCGCTGACTGGCTGAATTACCAGGACTCATAGCAGAAGATCCGGGTGGTGGAGGACAGCGAGGGACTGATTAGCCTGAAGGGGGCTGGAGGAAGCCCCAGGTATGTATAAAAAATTACTTTTCATCCGTCTCAGTTACCCTTTAATTTGTAGTCACCAAACCAAATTTTAATAACATATCACATTATTTGATTTCATCAGCAAAGGGAGTGCATACATTTGCATAAATCAGCATCAATGCAGAATTATTTCCATCTCGTTGACCATCTCTATTAGTGACACAGCTACACATCAGGCTTTATTCTTACAGCATAGATGTTATTTAGTATATATAAGAGATTCCTGTGTACACATCATATATACAGTCACAATCAGATATGTATATCTGACCTTAAAAATACGGGGACTGCTTTATTGAAGCAGCACAAGTAACTAATTTTGATTGGTTTATTTCATTTTTGTGGACTAAGCACAGCTATTACTGTATATATACTGTATATATACATTATTTTTAATGACTTATCTGAGAAATAGAACATTTTATCATATTTTCTATTTTAATTACAGTTACAAATTCATTAGGAGTCGGAGTTGGAGTCGGTGCATTTTTTCCCGACTCCGACTCCGACTCCAGGCACCCAAAATTGCCCGACTCCACGACTCCGACTCCACGACTCCGACTCCGACTCCACAGCCCTGAAAAAAATCAAAAGATTGTCATTTACAGAGGTATTTCTCCCACCCAGCATGGGTATGTGTAAAAATACACCCCAAAACACATTGTACTACTTCTCCCGAGTACGGCAATACCACATGTGTGGCACTTTTTTGCACCCTAACTGCGCTAAAAGGCCCAAAGTCCAATGAGTACCTTTAGGATTTCACAGGTCATTTTTGTTTCAAGACTACTCCTCACGGTTTAGGGCCCCTAAAATGCCAGGGCAGTATAGGAACCCCACTAATGACCCCATTTTAGAAAGAAGACACCCCAAGGTATTCCGTTAGGAGTATGGTGAGTTCATAGAAGTTTTTATTTTTTGTCACAAGTTAGCGGAAATTGATTTTAATTGTTTTTTTCACAAAGTGTCATTTTCCGCTAACTTGTGACAAAAAATAAAATCTTCTATGAACTCGCTATACTCCTAACGGAATACCTTTGGGTGTCTTCTTTCTAGAATGGGGTCATTTGTGGGGTTCCTATACTGCCCTGGCATTTTAGGGGCCCTAAACCGTGAGGAGTAGTCTTGAAACCAAATGTCGCAAAATGACCTGTGAAATCCTAAAGGTACTCATTGGACTTTGGGCCCCTTAGCGTACTTAGGGTGTAAAAAAGTGCCACACATGTGGTACCGCCGTACTCAGGAGAAGTAGTATAATGTGTTTTGGGGTGTATTTTTACACATACCCATGCTAAGTGGGAGAAATATCTCTGTAAATGACAATTGTTTGATTTTTTTTACACACAATTGTCCATTTACATAGAAATTTCTCCCACCCAGCATGGGTATGTGTAAAAACACACCCCAAAACACATTAAACTACTTTTCCTGAGTACGGCGGTACCACATCTGTGACACTTTTTTGCAGCCTAGGTGCGCTAAGGGGCCCAACGTCCTATTCACAGGTCATTTTGAGGCATTTGTTTTCTAGACTACTCCTCGCGGTTTAGGGCCCCTAAAATGCCAGGGCAGTATAGGAACCCCACAAGTGACCCCATTTTAGAAAGAAGACACCCCAAGGTATTCCGTTAGGTGTATGGCGAGTTCATAGAAGATTTTATTTTTTGTCACAAGTTAGTGAAAAATGACACTTTGTGAAAAAAACCAATAGAAATCAATTTCCGCTAACTTTTGACAAAAAAAATCTTCTATGAACTCGTCATACACCTAACAGAATACCTTGGGGTGTCTTTTTTTCTAAAATGGGGTCACTTGTGGGGTTCCTATACCTCCCTGACATTTTACGGGCCCAAAACCGTGAGTAGTCTGGAAACCAAATGTCTCAAAATGACTGTTCAGGGGTATAAGCATCTGCAAATTTTGATGACAGGTGGTCTATGAGGGGGCGAATTTTGTGGAACCGGTCATAAGCAGGGTGGCCTTTTAGATGACAGGTTGTATTGGGCCTGATCTGACGGATAGGAGTGCTAGGGGGGGTGACAGGAGGTGATTGATGGGTGTCTCAGGGGGTGGTTAGAGGGGAAAATAGATGCAATCAATGCACTGGGGAGGTGATCGGAAGGGGGTCTGAGGGGGATCTGAGTGTTTGGCCGAGTGATCAGGAGCCCACACGGGGCAAATTAGGGCCTGATCTGATGGGTAGGTGTGCTAGGGGGTGACAGGAGGTGATTGATGGGTGTCTCAAGGTGTGATTAGAGGGGGGAATAGATGCAAGCAATGCACTGGCGAGGTGATCAGGGCTGGGGTCTGAGGGCATTCTGAAGGTGTGGGCGGGTGATTGAGTGCCCTAGGGGCAGATAGGGGTCTAATCTGATAGGTAGCAGTGACAGGGGGTGATTGATGGGTAATTAGTGGGTGTTTAGGGTACAGAACAGATGTAAACACTGCACTTGGGAGGTGATCGGACGTCGGATCTGCGGGCGATCTATTGGTGTGGGTGGGTGATCAGATTGCCCGCAAGGGGCAGGTTAGGGGCTGATTGATAGGTGGCAGTGACAGCGGGTGATTGATGGGTGGCAGTGACAGGGGGTGATTGATGGGTGGCAGTGACAGGGGGTGATTGATGGGTGATTGATAGGTGATTGACAGGTGATTGACAGGTAATCAGTGGGTTATTACAGGGGAGAACAGATGTAAATATTGCACTGGCGAATTGATAAGGGGGGGTCTGAGGGCAATCTGAGCGTGTAGGCGGGTGATTGGGTGCCCGCAAGGGGCAGATTAGGGTCTGATCTGATGGGTAACAGTGACAGGTGGTGATAGGGGGTGATTGATGGGTAATTAGTGGGTGTTTAGAGGAGAGAATAGATGTAAACACTGCGCTTGGGTGGTGATCTGATGTCGGATCTGCGGGCGATCTATTGGTGTGGGTGGGTGATCAGTTTGCCCGCAAGGGGCAGGTTAGGGGCTGATTGATGGGTGGCAGTGACAGGGGGTGATTGATGGGTGGCAGTGACAGGGGGTGATTGATGGGTGATTGACAGGTGATCAGTGGGTTATTACAGGGAAGGACAGATGTAAATAATGCCCTGGCGAATTGATAAGGGGGGGTCTGAAGGCAATCTGAGCGTGTAGGCGGGTGATTGGGTGCAAGGGCAGATTAGGGTCTGATCTGATGGGTAACAGTGACAGGTGGTGATAGGGGGTGATTGATGGGTGATTGATGGGTAATTAGTGGGTGTTTAGAGGAGATAATAGATGTAAACGCTGCGCTTGGGTGGTGATCTGATGTCGGATCTGCGGGCGATCTATTGGTGTGGGTGGGTGATCAGATTGCCCGCAAGGGGCAGGTTAGGGGCTGATTGTTGGGTGGCAGTGACAGGGGGTGACAGGGGGTGATTGATGGGTGATAGGTGATTGGCAGGTGATCAGTGGGTTATTACAGGGAAGGACAGATGTAATTAATGCACTGGCGAATTGATAAGGGGGGTCGGGTCTGAGGGCAATCTGAGCGTGTGGGCGGGTGATTGGGTGCCCGCAAGGGGCAGATTAGGGTCTGATCTGATAGGTAAAAGTGACAGGTGGTGATAGGGGGTGATTGATGGGTAATTAGTGGGTGTTTAGAGAAGAGAATAGATGTAAACAATGGATGTGGGAGGTGATCTGATGTTGGATCTGCGGGCGATCTATTGGTGTGGGGGGGTGATCAGATTGCCCGCAAGGGGCAGGTTAGGGTCTGATTGATAGGTGGCAGTGACAGGGGGTGATTGATGGGTGATTGACAGGTGATTGACAGGTGATTGACAGGTGATCAGGGGGGATAGATGCATACAGTACATGGGGGGGGGGGTCTGGGGAGAATCTGAGGGGTGGGGGGGTGATCAGGAGGGAGCAGGGGGAAGAGGGGGAGATAAAACAAAAAATAGCGTTGACAGATAGTGACAGGGAGTGATTGATGGGTGATTAGGGGGGTGATTGGGTGCAAACAGGGGTCTGGGGGGTGGGCAGGGGGGGGTCTGATGGGTGCTGTGGGCGATCTGGGGCAGGGGGGGGGGAAATCAGTGTGCTTGGTGCAGACTAGGGTGGCTGCAGCCTGCCCTGATGGTCCCTCAGACACTGGGACCACCAGGGCAGGAGTCAGCCTGTATAATACACTTTGTAAACATTACAAAGTGTATTATACACTTTGTATGCGGCGATCGTCGGGTTAACATCCCGCCGGCGCTTCCGTATGGCCGGCGGGATGTTGCGGCGGGTGAGCGGCGCCAGGCGGAGGCGGAGGATCGCGTCACGGATGATGCGATCGCTCCGCCCATGCCCATACAAGGACCGCCGCATTTTGTCAATACGGCGGTCCTTGCGGCGTCCACTTCCCGGCCGCCATTTGTCTATACGGCGGTCGAGAAGTAGTTAAGACAGGGCTTTTCAACCCTGTCCTCAAGTACCACCAACAGTGCATGTTTTGCAGAATACCACAAACATTCACAGGTGAGGTAATTAGTGTCTCAGCAGAGCTGATTAACTGCTTCTGTGGAGTTCCACAAAACATGCACTGTTGGTGGTACTTGAGGACAGGGTTGAAAAGCCCTGGTCTAAGAGAATATTGGGCGCAACAACACCATGAAGTCCAAAGAACACCAGACAGGTCAGGGTCAGAGATAAAGTAATTGAGAAATTTAAAGCAGGCTTAGGCTACAAAAAGATTTCCAAAGCCTTGAACATTCCACGGAGCACTGTTCAAGCGATCATTTAGAAATGGAAGGAGTATGGCACAACTGTAAACCTACCAAGACAAGGCCGTCCACCTAAACTCACAGGCCCAACAAGGAGAGCTCTGATCAGAAATGCAGTCAAGAGGCCCATGGTGACTCTGGACGAGCTTCAGAGATCTACAGCTCAGGTGGGGGAATCTGTCCATCTGGCACAACTATTAGTCGTGCACTGCACAAAGTTGGCCTTTATGGAAGAGTGGCAAGAAGAAAGCCATTGTTAACAGAATGTAGAAAATGCCTCAATGTTATAGGGCAGCGTCAAATAGGGTTATACTAAATCCAGAAATAGCAATACTAATGTAGTTACAAAAACACTAATATATATCCTCACCATGCACATACCAACATGATTATATATGGTAAAGTGAAAAATGAGAATTGGCTCTTGGGTGCATGATAAGGATAGAAACTTTATTCATATATATCACAAATCTAAGACTACATCGAAAATGCAAAAAATCCCATAGATACTATACAACCCCATAAAATAATTCCTCACCAACCCTAAAGGGTTGGTGAGGAATTATTTTATGGGGTTGTATAGTGTCTATGGGATTTTTTGCATTTTCGATGTAGTCTTAGATTTGTGATATATATGAATAAAGTTTCTATCCTTATCATGCACCCAAGAGCCAATTCTCATTTTTCACTTTACCATTGTTAACAGAAAAGCATAAGAAGTCTCGTTTGCAGTTTGCCACAAGCCATGTGGGGGACACAGCAAACATGTGGAAGAAGGTGCTCTGGTCAGATGAGACCAAAATGGAACTTTGTGGCCTGGAATGCAAAACGCTATGTGTGGCGGAAAACTAACACTGCACATCACTCAGAACACACCATCCCCACTGTCAAATATGGTTGTGGCAGCATCATGCTCAGGGGTGCTTTTCTTCAGCAGGGACTGGGGTGCTTTTCTTCAGCAGGGACAGCAGGGCTGGTCAGAGTTGATGGGAAGATGGTGGAGCCAAATACAGGGCAATCTTGGAAGAAAACCTCTTGGAGTCTGCAAAAGACTTGAGACTGGGGCAGGGGTTCGCCTTCCAGCAGGACCACGACCCTAAACATAAAGCCAGGGCAACAATGGAATGGTTTAAAACAAAACATATCCATGTGTTAGAATGGCCCAAAGTCCAGATCTAAATCCAATCGAGAATCTGTGGCAAGATCTGAAAACTGCTGTTCACAAACGCTGTCCATCTAATCTGACTGAGCTGGAGCTGTTTTGCAAAGAAGAATGGGCAAGGATTTCAGTCTCTAGATGTGCAAAGCTGGTAGAGACATACCCTAAAAGACTGGCAGCTGTAATTGCAGCAACAGGTGGTTCTACAAAGTATTGACTCAGGGGGCTGAATAATTACACACACCCCACTTTGCAATTATTATTTTTTTAAATGTTTGGAATCATGTATGATTTTTGTTCCACTTCTCACGTGTACACCACTTTGTATTGGTCTTTCACGTGGAATCCAATACAATTGATTCATGTTTGTGTCAGTAATATGACAAAATGTGGAAAACTTCAAATACTTTTGCAAACCACTGTTACTTCCTGTTTGTGGCACATTAGTATATGTGAGGGAGGAAACTTTTCAAGATGGGTGGTGACTATGGTGGCCATTTTGAAGTCGGCAATTTTGAATCCAACTATTGTTTTTTTAATAGGAAGAGGGTCATGTGACATATCAAACTTAGTGGGAATTTCACAAGAAAAACAATGGTGTGCTTGGTTTTAACATAACTTTACTCTTTCATGAGTTATTTACAAGTTTCTGACCACTTATAGAATGTGTTCAATGTGCTGCCCATTGTGTTGGATTGTCAATGCAACCCTCTTCTCCCACTCTTCACACACTGATAGCAACACCACAGGAGAAATGCTAGCACAGGCTTCCAGTATCCGTAGTTTCAGGTGCTGCACGTCTCGTATCTTCACAGCATAGACAATTCATCTAGGAATGCTCAGACCTGACACCCATAATGTGGTGATGCACCATATTATGTGTGTCAGGTCCGAGCATTCCTAGATGAACAGTTTCCTGGAAAGTGGATTGGTCGTCGTGGGCCAGTTGAATGGCCCTCAAGGTCTCCCGATCTGACCCCCTTAGACTTTTATCTTTTGGGGTCATCTGAAGGCAATTGTCTATGCTGTGAAGATATGAGATGTGCAGCACCTTAAACTATGGATACTGGAAGCCTGTGCTAGCATTTCTCCTGTGGTGTTGGGCACCTACCTACCTAGCTACCTACCTAGCTAGCCTATACTGATGGCAACTATACTGGCTACCTATATTGGAGGCATCTACCTAACTAACCTATACTGGGGGCACCTACCTATCTAACCTATGCTGGGGGCAACTATTCTGGCTACCCATATTAGCCCACTGCCTTACTGTTACACAGTTACATTACAGTTAGCTCTGCCCATGTGATGTCATGGCCACACCAATTTTTTTGCCGCAGCGCGCTTTGGTTATTTATTATCTGCACCAGGTGTCAAATACCCTAGCTACACCACTGTTACATGTACTTTACGATTTTCGCGATAGTGGTCCTTTAAAATAGTTTTGATAGTACTTTTTCATCTACTTTTGGGTACTTTTTCGATTGCAGGACTGAAAAGTCAAAATAGATTAAATAGAAAATGTAAAATTATCTCCTAGGAGAAAACTCATGAGAAAAAGTAAATTGCATATGGGCTTAAATATTAAAGATGACCTGAGTATGCAGTGGGTGATATACTTTCTAGAGCATAGATTAATTATTCCTGATCAAGTTGAGATCACGCCTATGTGTACACATGAGAGACTGACTTGGCTACCTCAAGGGACAACTTGGCTTCCTCAAGGTACACTCAGCAATGGAAACGTCTGTGGCAGCAAATAAGAAAATGTTCTAGGAAATATTTTTTTGCTGGTATATGACCACCTAGAAACCATAGAATGTTCCCTGATTCTTCCTCTTTCAGCTTCAGGGGTTGCTGGGAGAAAAGAACTATGCTACTTATATGGTAGTAATATTCAAGGGTGGCAGAGTTTTAGAAAAATAATTCTGCATCTGTGTGTACCTACAATTTCTCCAGTTCACACACTACCTGCATTACTTACCTTCCACCCTGAGCAGTACCATGTGATTTAATTACTAGTGACTGAGTGGAGAAAGAGTAGTGACCAGGATGGAAACATCACAATTGTATAGCCCCCAAGACTATCTATGTGAATGTACTTTAAGTACTGCAGTGCTTTATAACAGATATTGGCTACTTTTTGTCTGTTTAAAAAAAATAGCACATTAGATTTTTGCCTTAAAGGACTTACGAGCCCAAATAGTATAAAAAAGTTAAGTACCTTAATCATTTTTAAATGCACGGAGGACGCCGTCCGCGCCCTCCGTGCTGTTCCGCCGGGTCCCCGCAGTCTGATGGCCCCCCGTGCCGCTCCCGACCCCACGGACGGGGTCGGGCTCCCCTTCCTCTCCCAAGATGGCCGCCGGAGCCGGCCGCGGCTGCGCAGTCCGCATACGCGTTAGTGCGGCTGCGCAGCTCTAGGGCCTCCCCCCTCGATCCACGCTACTGTGATATATTTTCCTCATTTAGTTACTATGCAGTCTTTGCCAAAATGGAGACTATTCCTCGGTATCAGAGGCAAGTGCCTCTAGCAGTTAATGGTTGTCTCCTGGTCTTCATTTCTGTTTCAAAGCTGTTTCATGTAAAATTGACCCCCAACCTTCATTAATTTAAAACAATGCACATTCTTTGCATGTTTCTGCTATGGGCTCCAGGCTTTGGGATGGCTAGGGAGGACTGGCCAGAAAGGATGAATGAGTTACACTTACTTTAGAAATTCACGTGGGGTGGAGCAAATACATTTCTGCAGACCACCAAAGCCAAGCAGTTTAAAAAGCCGGAGACAGTTTGAAGGGAACAGTGGAAATGTATTTTTTAAAAAAAGTTATTTTGTTTTCACACCTCTCTGATATACAGCAGCTTTTTTGTTATTATTTTGCAGGACAGCGGTATGGTGCTAATAAAGATCAATGCTGAACATAATGAAAGTTGTCATTTCTGACTTGCTGGTTGCCTAGCCGTGATGGTCATTCTCTGCCGTTAGTGTGGATCTGAGCTACCTGCATACAAAATGGAAAACAGTAATTAAGAGAAGCAATACTCCTTCTTAAAGTTTTCTTTTACAAACTGTTCCCATCCCCTACACAGAGCTCCGGCGTATTCTATGGCAGTATGTACTCCCTCAAGAAATATATGCGGACAGGCAATTATCATTTTTCTATAGAATGTGCCCAGCATAATCATTTAATGTAGACCTACTTTAAATATATCTGCATGTGATAAATGATTAACAGGACTCAATAAAATACTACAAGAGCCAATCAGAAACTAATTGTAATGCTGGGGGGGTCCATACTTTCTGACCACCCAGCGCAACAAGGCTAAGAGCTGGATAATGGAAGAGGTTACACAGGCTGCCCAGAGCAACTGTAGCTCTGAGCTTCAGATATCACTACAAATAAAACACAATGGCAGTGCAATATGTGATGTTGTGCTGCCTTAGTTCGCACTGTGCTGCCTTAGCGATAGCAAGTATTCAGACGGGTACAAGACAGGACTATAGATTGGAGCGTAACTAGTAGCAACCGCAGCTCACAGTCATGTCCACAGAAGCAGAGCAAGCAGGCTAACAACAGTCACCAGCAAGTATCCACCCAGGCAAGACTACAGGACAGAACGTAACTAATAGCAACTGCAGCCTATAGTTACGTTCCCAGAAACTAGAGTAGCAGGAATACTGCCAGTCACCAACGTGGTGATGGCAGAATCCAAGCTATCTGGATAATGGACTTCACTGACCCACCGCGGATGCAGCGAATGTCCATCAAGCATGGAACTAGGCAATACACAATAATAAGAAAAATAACAACCGGCTCAACTAACGGATAAATATATATTAGCAAGTCTGCATATATATTTATCAAGAACTAGCTAAAGCACAAGTAATAAGGTCGCATAGAACTACAATAACAGAACTATACAGAGTAACAAGGTGCCCAGCAGATCAGCGTACTGACCACTACGACGGGCGGAGTATGAAATGGGAGGCAGACTTTTATGCTGGCATCAGTCAATGGATGCAGGTATGCAAATCTCCACACAGATGAATGGTAATCACTCAATCCTGAGCTGGCTTGATTACCATTTGCTAGCTGGCTGTGAATGCAAAGGACTCCCATAAGAAATGCATGCAGTACTATGTAACAACATGCATGCAGGAAATCCAGGGCTATCTGGCCGCAGCTCAGCTGCAACAAGCAATTGGTGGAATGATGACAGCATCCTGAGCAGCCCAGAACTGCAGAGCCATTGCAAATGACAATGAGACTTATTGCAAATGCACAACCGAATGCAAGCAGATAAGCCAGAACTGTCCGTTTGCAGCTCGACTGCAACGGACAGAATACGCTACATGAGGGATCCTTACACTAATATATTTATTATTAATATTATTATTATTATAATAACATTTTAGAATTTTTGGGGATTCATCCACTATTTACATTTATTTTGATACCTGTTCTGGAAACCAGTAGTTTACCTACATCCAGTTTTTGTAAATAAGCCTATAATACTTAAAGTGGACCTGAACTCAGAACTCCTCTTTGCTCTAAAAGATACACAACATAATAACCTTTAAACAAAAACATTTCTTTGTTACAGCTGACACAAATCCTGCAATACTTACTGATTCATGGAAGCAGGCATATTGTTCACATTCTGTGCTTTAAAATGAGCTTGTCTGCCATCTCTGCCATGACAGTCAGGTGACACAGGGGAGAGATCAGATTACAACTAGTGATTACACACAAATGATGGGGAATTAAACAGGCTAAATTATATAAATACATACAGGTCGCATTTCTTTATGCTTTCTGTCTGTCCTGTGCAAGAGTTCAGGTCCACTTTAAAGTAGGACTAACGTTAACCTTCCTGGCGGTAACCCCGAACGTAGTTCGAGGTAAGCCGCGCAGGAGGTTTTCTCAGGCCCTGCTGGGCCGATTTGCTTAATTTTTTTTTTTTTGCTGTACGCAGCTAGCACACCGATCGCCCCCACCCCGCGCTCGATCGCCGCTATCCGGCACGCCGCGCCGCCCCCCCGACCCTGTGCGCTGCCTGGCCAATCAGTGCCAGGCAGCGCTGAGGGGTGGATCGGGACTCCCAATGACGTCGATGACGTCATCCCGCCCCGTCACCATGGCGACGGGGGAAGCCCTCCAGGAAATCCCGTTCTTTGAACGGGATTTCCTGATCGGAGATCGCCGAAGGCGATCGAAGCGGGCGGGGGGATGCCGCTGAGCAGCGACTATCATGTAGCCCTGGGCTCGCTACATGATTAAAAAAAAAATGCTGCGCTGCCTCCTGGCGGAATTTATTAGACCGCCAGGAGGGTTAAAAAAGCAGCTCAGAATATACAGTAATGAGGTCACTCTAGTAACATCATTTTAACTGCTTCCCGACTGCCCTGATTGGAACCTGCTATTCCTGCCAGGGCATAGATGTCAATCATCCCCGTTGCACGCTACCATCGCAACCATCGATTGCGCTGCTCTCTCATTTTAATCCAGCTGTAAGCCTCCTACACAGATATTTTGTGTCAGTCAATTACTGTGTTTCAACCTACATATAAATGATGATGATTAGCACCTGTTTGGTACAACTAGTGAATCATAAACCTGATTATAATCCTACAAAATACTTCGTGCAAGTGAATCTCTAAACACAGTTCCTTAGAAAGCAAAGGGTAGTCACTCCAAATATTAATTTGATTTAGATTTCCTTCTGTTTGATCACTTTGCATTTTGTAAACTGGTAAGAATAAACAATTATAATGTACTGTATATTTCTGAAAGCATTCTTACTTTACGGCATCTTTTCACATGTGCCTATTTTTTCCAGCACTATATACTGTATAATCATATATATGCAGAATGTGTATTTACTACTACTATATTGATATTTAATAGGGTTACTGGATACCTAGAAGCTGCTTCAGCTATGATGTATGCACTCCTGATAAACATGTCAACTAAATTGCCCTTGTAACCATCCTGTGGGTACTGCCTTACTAAAACATATGAGGTACTTTGTAGTCAGTGAGTGGCTTCTGGCTGTAGTTTAGCTTCACCCTTGGGAAATAATAATGGATGGCTGGCAGTAATCAGATTGAAAGCATTTTGTCTAGTTTGTCCTCTCCTTTATGCTTACAGAGATATCAACTTGTTTTATCCATGCTAGGCACATTCATTAACATTTGTTTAATCAGGAATCCTGCTGGTGAATTTACTTATCCACCAGGTATGATGTGTGACACTTACCTCCTTTCTTTTTTTTCCTTCCTTCCTTTCTTTCCTTTTTCTCTTTTTGTTACGAGTATATATTTCTGTTGCCTGCTGCAAAACGTAACAGGTATGTTAGTGGAACATACCCACTAACATGCCATTTAAGTTTCACAGTTTGCGTAACTGAATCTCACAATCGCCAACTCCATCCCTATTGCCATGCTGACAGGTATTTGCATTGAGCTTGATGAGAGGTGTTTCAAATTTCTCTCCCTTCAATAGAAGCAGTGTTTATTTGGATGGGCCACTGGATGGACCAGTGGACATTCTAAGAACATGTCCTCTATTCAGTTATGAATTTTACTGGCATCACCTTATAAACATTAATGTATGCATTTACTTGACAACTTGTGCTGAGGAAGTGAACTTTGTAAACAAAATGTCAACATCAAGATGGCGCCGGATGCGGACGCCACGGCCACAGGGCTCCGGCCTTTTTTCTTTTTTTCTCATTGATACTCCCCACTTGCTCTCACGAACACCCTCAATCCACCTGGGTGAGATGCAGGGGCCCCGGGCGCACACCGCAGGCTGCGATCAGCTGTTCAGGCTGCTCTGCGGTGAGGGACTGACCACAGTATGCGCGCACCAGCACGTGGGACCATTACTCCGCCGAGACCAGGGAGCAAGGAGGACGCGCTCTGACACCACCGGCCCTCTCTCCTCACTCCACGCAGGTTGATCAGTCGGGGCACTGCTAGGAGACCGGGACGCTGCACAGAGATGGCCTGGATGTGAGCGCATCTGCCACCCCACAGCTGAACCACTGCAGAGCCGCATCCCCGCCGGAACACCGCACTCCGTATGCAAGCAGTCGCACCACGTGACTGCCAGGACGTTGGAGCATCACAGGGCCTGATCAGCTGAGCGGCCGCCGCCACCCACGTGGAGCGACCACCGGCCCATGCACTGCACTGCTTCACCCTGCCTCAGAGACACGGAACACCAATCACCACTGCCGCTGCCAGGAAGCCACCTTAGGCAGAAGCAGGATGCCTTCCAATCTGTCCAGGCTGCAGGGCAGATCACAACAATCCCTTGGGGAACATTGCTGCTGCCCTGACCAGGTGAGCCTGATATCATTGCTGTGCCCCCAAGCCAGATCATCATCTCTGTTCCCTGGTAAGCCTGGCCATCCACCACTGATGTCCTCCTGGCCCATCGGCTGCTGGTCCCTGCTCCACCAAATCGGCCACTAGCTCCATCGTACTGCCTGTGCAACCACCAGCCCCAGCCTGCTGTGTCCACCAGCTTCATTGCGAGTCACCCACCCTGCTACTGGTCCCCACAGGGTCAGCCAACAGTCCGGCATCTCACACTGGCTCCCCAGACTGACATCATAGGTCCTTCCCTACTAAAAGGATACTAGTCCAGCAGCTGCGGATCCCTCACAGCCAGCAAACGGGACATAAACGGGTCACGACGCAATACGAAGGGGTCTCACTTTCACTGCTCTTTCACTTTCTCTCTCCATCTTTCCTCACCTCTCTCTCTCTCAGGATAGACTAGGGGGTATCTGATTCAAGTTATCGCTGCAGAAGCGTTTTGAGTGCCTAATATGGCAGCGGATTTCCCCTGGGTCCTTTCTCCTGGGCCTATCTTTTATGGATCCTTCTACTAATGCTATATGCTCTGCATATGCACTGCACTGTATGTATCTAATGATGTAACTGTATGTATCTACTGATGTATCTGTGTATCTACTGATGTATCTGTATGCAATGTATACTGTATATCTACTGTATCATCACCGACCCTGTTGTGCCAAAAACAATTCCGGGTACAACTCGCGTTGTACTTGGCGAAATAAATTCTGATTCTGATTCTGTAATATGTTCTGTTTAAGTTTAACACTAATTCATTGTCATATCTCTCTAAACATAACATAACCATTTTCCCCAATAAACATGGCCACCAATCGGGATGGCCACCAATCGGGCCGCGCCTGCACAGTTCGAATAGCCGCAAGTGCGGTTGCACAGCTCTAAGACCTTCTCCAGCTGCGTCCTCCGATTGGTAGCCATGTTTATTGGGGAAAAAGCAGACGACTCAAGTGATTGGGTCGGGACATGATGGGGGGGCTGTAAAAACAAAAGAAAACATAACGGAATAAAACGTAGGGCACGGATGGCATCCCCTGAGGAAGAAGCATCAACACAGGTATTTAACTTTTTTACCATTCTCGCCTCGGAAGTCCTTTAAGCCTCCCACTCCTATGCCCTCTCTTTCTTTCATATTTTGAAGTCCACACTGACTTGACTGCCTATACTCTCTCTTCCACCCCCAAATTACAGATATATATCAAGTTCCTTGTTCTACTAGCATTATGGGTGACTTCATCATCTGGACTAATGTTAATAATCGTGCTGATACCAATCTTTATTCATCTTACGTCCTCCAATAGTTTCTCTCTTAGTTTTCTGCACCATCAAACATCTAACTGATTTTTACTAACTTTCCTTTTCCATTCCCTGACCATAATTTATAAAGTCACCCTCTTCATTTCCTGCCACAGATGCCCAGGTACGTACACAATTGCACAGAAAATATCATAGCCTGGACCTGCACTTTCTCTTATGTCTTCGAACTTCTCTTCACCTTGTCTCCCTTCACTTACCCTGACACAGTAGCTGCATGTTGCCACAATTCTGTCACATCAGTCATGGACACCTTTGCCCCTTTACTAATGCCTGCCCTTGTCATTTCAGTCACCAGCCCTGGTAGACTAACTCACTAAACTCCTGAAAATGTTCTCTAGAGTAGATGAATTGGAGAAAAAACAGCAAAGATGAGAACGTTCTGTCTTACAGCCACATGCAGCACCACTTGAGGAATACACTTGTAATACCTGTGCGGCAGAACGCCAAGACCCAGGCTGCAGCTCGGATTTCCGGGTCCCGATGTAAAGAGTAACAACGTGTGTGTGTTGTGTGTCAGCTGATTAGCTGACACGCTGGGCTTATATTGGTTGTTTTTCAATTCTGTTTGTTTCTGATTGGTTAGTCCTTGTATTTAAGCATTGGTAGCACCCCCAGACATCGCCCGTGATAGCATTTAGCTTTGGCTTGTTGCTGGGTATGCGATCACAAAACTGTTTTATTCCTGTTGCGGACTCTGCCTTGTATCCTGACCACGTTTAACCTTTGAGTGATTTCTGTTGCCGACTACTGCCTTGTAATCTGAACATGCTTTCTCTACTGCATTACCTGTTGCTGACTCTGATATTGTACCTGGACTACGCCTACTAGCTGCCTGGATCGATCTCTGCTTGGACATGGACTCGCTTGAACTCTGCCTGGACCAACATTGGCTTCTCTAAAGATTACGCTTTCTCTATAATACCCGCCTCTACAATCATCTGCTTCACTCGTCTGGAGTGCCTCATCCTACAGGCCTCAGATGACTATCATACATAAATTTGGGAATACTGTGCCCTTTGCATTGTTAGAGTTATATGTTCTGTTTGGTGGATTGCTATCTGCCAGTCTGTATGCTACATCTACCTACAGGGTGTATTGTAGTATTGTGTTAGGTAGGAGTTTGCGCAGGTGTTACGGGCTGGGCTATGGGTCAGTTATATGGGCATACAGCCTGACCTATAGTCATTGACCAGACAGGCCTGACAACACTCTTGTCTGCAAAGCAGTTACTATATATTTATTTTTTCTCATATCCTCACATTGCCACCTGAACTACCAAGCCATTGTCAAGCATATTTTCATTTACTAAAGCTAGGTTCACATTTTATCAGATTACTGCCATGCTCGGTGATAACAGATGTTCCACACAAGCCCCTAATCAAAGTGTCTCCACTGGGTCCATTGCACTGTACAAGTCATCTGGTCTCCAGAATTATCATGTAGTGCACAACAGAGCATTCTGCTCCCACTTAACATAGGATTTGTCAACATGCTAGTTTATCCACTGCTCTCCAATGCGGAAAGGCCCGCTAAGCGTGCAGTAAGGGGAGCAAAAGGAGATAGTGAGCGTTACAGGAGGTAACACTTGCTATTTGTTATAGTAAATCAACCCCATTGGCTCCCACCATGCATCATTGCTGAATATGAAAGTTTGCTGAATCACTTGTGATACCTCCAATGGGAATGCTAGAAGATGTACTGGTTAGCTAGGTGGGTGCCTCCAATATAGGTAACCAGTATAGTTGCCCCCAGCAAAGGTTAGATAGGTAGGTGCCCCCAGTATAGGTTAGGTAGGTGCCCCCAGTATAGGTTAGTTAGGTAGGTGCCTCCAATATAGGTAACCAGTATAGTTGCCACCAGTATAGACTAGCTAGGTAGGCGCCCCCAGTATCGGTTAGCTAAGTAGGTGCCCAAAGTATAGGTTAGATAGGTAGGTGCCCCCAGTATATGTTAGATAGGTAGGTGCCCCCAGTATAGGTTAGTTAGGTAGGTGCCTCCAATATAGGTAGCCAGTATAGTTGCCACCAGTATAGACTAGCTAGGTAGGTGCCCCCAGTATTGGTTAGCTAAGTAGGTGCCCACAGTATAGGTTAGATAGTTAGGTTCCGTCAGTATAGGTTAGATAGCTAGGTGCCCCCAGTATAGGTTAGATAAGTAGGTGTCCACAGTATAGGTTAGATAGGTAGGTGCCCGCAATATAGGTTAGATAGGTAGATGCCCACAATATAGGTTAGATAGGTAGGTGCCCCCCCCCCCCCATAATGGAGGTAGGAGTCCGCCGCGGGGAGGGCGTCCCGACTTCCCCCTGGGGCTGCCTTCTGTGCTCCCCCCTCTGCTGCAGAGTGAGTGCAGCAGAAAGCGCTGTATACAGCCAGGCTAGCATCCAGAACCGCTGTTGTGTAGCAAGCCTATAGCTTTAAATTTTACACAGCTATAGGCTTACTGTACACCAGTGGTTCTGGATGCTAGCCTGGCTTACAGGGCCATAAAGAGATAATTTGCATATTCAGTAGAGGTGTATTGTGGGTAACCAAAAATGTTCACTTATAGTTGAATTATTGCAAGTTTCCTTCTGTTTTAAGAAGGCAAATCACACCAAGCATTGCTTTTTAGTAGGAGGGCTTTTCGGTCTCTTTTAGCCCCGTATACATTCCTAGTGGTTTGGGTCACCCCGAGCTGCTTGTTAACTCCATTCTAACCTGTTTAATCGCAAACACCTTCTGTTTAAGAAGGCAAACTCCTGTTTTGCATAGTAAATCGGGAGATGCTTGGAAGTGCCAAAGTAAATCAAGCCCTTGGTGTTCAAAAGCTGCAATCACAACTAGCAACAATAGGTGGCGCTCAATTATCTATTAGCATAGGTAATCTGAGACAAGGTAACCAGTTACTGTAAAATACCAAAAGCAATGAGATTGTATACTGAAAATATGGTCAAGATAATTGCATACTGTGCAAATGCTTTAACATGGATTCATAAGAAACAAAACATTAACATTTTTGCCAGTTAGAATGTTATAATACAGGCAGACACAAAAAAACATGACAGTCACAAGTATGTTTTGTGAGTAAACACATTATAATAATAATAATCCAAACATTTGTATAGCGCTTTTCTCCTGTTGGACTCAAAGCACACAAGAGGTTCAGCCACTGGGACGTGCTCAAGAGGCCACTCTGCAGTGTTAGGGAGTCTTGCCTTGAACTCCTTACTGCATAGGTTAGGCAGTGCCCTTAACCAGTACACTATACAGCCATTACATTATATTTTAGATATCAGTGAAGGAACAATTCAAGGGCATATGATCACATATAGAATATAAGCTTTAAAATAAAAAAAACTCAATGAGAAATTTAAGGAAGAGGGCAAGAAAATACAGTGTGTAATGATTGTGGAATTCTCTCCGTGATCAGCGCATAAGGCGTGCGCTGACACGGCGGAAATCCTCCACAAGCGTATAATTTGCGGGAACCCAGCAAAAGGTGCAACGCACTTGTAGAGGGAAATTCCTGTCGGCAGGTGGAGCTGTGGAGTGCAGAGGAACAGCTCCTCTGCCCTGCCACAGACGCCAGACAGGAATTGCACGAAGGGAAGAAACGCAGGGCAAGATAGCCCTGAAAGAGAGAGATCAAAGCGACAGAGGGTATGTGTGTCCACCAATCTAGTCGCCACCCTGCGACGATGAACACACAACCAGGAAGATAAAGTGAGAAGGCAATCGCTAGAGATGGCGGTTGCTAACAGCGACACAAGACCGAATAAGCACAGATGAGGAATGTATGTATGTCCACCAATCTAGCCGCCAACCTGCGACGGCGGACACACAAGAGAGGAAACCGAGTGAGAACGCAATCGCAAGAGAAGCGATTGCGAAAGAGAATGAGCACAGGGATAGAATGTATGTATGTGCCCCAATCTAGTCGCCAACCCGCGACGGTGCACACACAACAGCAGCTATGAAGTAGGAAAGAGAGGCGATTGCCAGAGGTGACACAAGGCTACAGCAAGGCAGAGCACGAGAGTAGCAAAGGCACAGCAAATCATACAATGAGAAGATAAGGAAAATAACAAACGCTAACTAAACGCGAACACCGCACTCATTCGCAACAGCGAACGCGTTTTCTGCGCGGTCTCCGCGTGATAAGCACAACAGAGACAAGCACTCCTAACTAACCACCGACAGACAAACATGAAACAGAGGACGCGAGCACTTGCTTAACGGTTACCTCACCGAGCCTCCAGCAAGCGCTCGTAGCAGACAAGACAGATACACAAGAACAGGAACAAGTGAGAGGTACGATCCACTGCTCTTTCTGCCAGAGCGAGTGCGATCCAAGTATAGAAACAGAGTGAGTTGGATCCACCGCTCTTTGCGCCAGAGCAAGTGCGATCCAAGTATAGAAAGAGAGATGGAGATCAGACGGATCCACAGCACTAGCGCAAGGCGAGTGCGATCCAGGCAAGACAGATCAGATGAGATAGCTGGTAGCAACAGCTGCTCCAGCTATACTCCAAGAACAAAGATCAGAACGACTTCCTGTCGACCACCGCTGGGACAGGACAATCGCAACAGACAAACAAAACAGATATGCAATCCTAACTGCACTAGGGAACCTGCCTAGTGCAGTCCCAGGAATTACTCTAGGCTAATCTTCAAACAATGAGCAAGGCTGACACTCCAGGAGTGTTTCACAGGACTAACCCTTATGACCAGCCCAGGTCTGTGATATCACATGGTATATATAGAGCAAGCCTACAAAGGATGTGGCTAGGCAATTTGCATGACAAACGTATGCAAATTCCTCAGCAGCAGCAAGCTGCAAAACTGACAAAAGGTCTCTCTTCCAGAGACCTGCAGAATGCAGACCTGAACAGTGGTCAAAAAGCATTACAGTACCCCCTCCTCTAGGGTCGGATTCCAGACGAGCCTCTAAACTGATATTTGCAAAAGACTCTAACTGAAGACTCATGAAGGTCAGGACAGCCCGACAAGGCCCAATTCCAGAGTCAGCCCACCCGAAACCGACCTCGTCGGAAGGAGAAGCCACCGAAACATGCCCATCAGTACCACAAGTCTCAGTGTAACACCCATCAGGACTGTAAATGCCAGAGAAGAAGCCATCGACACCCACCGAGCCATGCCCACCACCTTCCAGGGACCGTCCAAAAATACCAAACCTGCCACAATACCCATTCGAAGTGTCCCTTTCCACAAAGCACCCACTGCTGATCTCATCCAAGGTACCAGGAAATATTTCTCCCAGGATCTCCCAGAACACTTTGAAGCTCCGCAGAGATCCCAGGAGGGCAGAACGATCACCAGGCTCACACGGAGAACTATCAAGAACCCCTATGGAACCAATGACAATTCCGGATTCAGAATGACCAGGACAAGCATCAAGACCAGGGCCTTCAGGGACCACCTCTGGGCATGCAGGCAGGCAGGCAACATCAGAACAGGTTTCAACCGAGGAAGCATCTGAGCAGGCTGGCAACCGAGACACACTTGGGCTTTCTGGGTCACAGAACACATCGGGGTACACTAGCCCAAGGGGAACCTCAGGACACGTCGAGGAACTGCCAACCTCAGAGTCCGTTACGAAAAGACCAAAACCAGAACCGGGCAGAGAATCATCACGAGCAGTGGTCTCAAGCACTGGACTTTCAAAAGAAGGCTTGGACTCAAACCTAGAAATCTCTGTGACAATAATATCATCATTGACTTCATATGAGTGAAGCTCCACCAGAGCTGCAAAGGTAGTCAGCACAACAGCAATGCCTACTGAAGTGGGCAACACCTCAGAAGGACTTGGGGGGCAGGAGACATCTCCTACAAGTTCTTCACCCTTTGGGAGGAACTCGGAGGTCTCCAGGACATCAGACAAGACCTCAGGAACATCATTTTCCAAGTTTTCTAAGAAGGATTCTGAACTATCCATGTTACAGGGCAAAACTGGAACTTTATTTTGTGGACAGGGCAGATGTCCCAGGGAAGGTTCCACCATAAACTGAGACTGAATTTCATCATCATGAGCGGAATGTACAGGAATATTTAACTTTAATCTCACTGCACCCAGAATTCTGCGTTGCAGTCAAACTAGCTTGCAACTCAAAAACTGCAGAAAAACAGGTGAGTATAGTAGCAATACCTAGACAAGCCTCTAGGGACACTGCAGGAGACTCTAAACAAGGCCATATTAACTCTTCCAGAGTACAGGGTGCAGAATCAGCATTTTCCTCAGAACAAGAAAGGGACTCACAAATGTCAGTGCGAGTGGAGATCATGTTTTCATTCATGGTACAGGGCAGATTCAGAGAAAGCTTCTCTGGGCAAAGCAAAGAAGCTTCAGCATCAGATTCGCAAAACTGAAGCGCTGTCTCACTCTTAGATTCGGCTAACAATGTCAAATCCGAGGAGTCAGAACGCAAAACTTGCGAATCAAAAATCGCTTTAGGTTGTGAAACTGACGCTTCCATAGCGCAAACCTCCGCGATCTGTGGGGCAGACTGTAAGGCGTTCAGGACAGAAACACTGGAGCAACTGTCACCAGGCAACGGGCCCTTACAGGTGTGAACAGGGTGAGACAAAGACGCATTTGCAGTAGAAATAGCGACAACATCAGGAAAATCTTTATTAGACATATTAATTTTACTTTTGATGCTGCATAATTTAGGAATTTTCCCCATAGCAGGATCACAGATGGAAGATCTTAAAGATCTGTCTCTAAATGACAAGGGGTCCCACACATCCTTGAGAAAACTGGCACATTCATGCTGATCACAATCTGCAGGAACATCCGAGAAACAGGCATTAGGTCGCATAGATTCAAACTGCACACAGTCAGGAGAGAATCTTTCAGGATTCGCACAGGAATCAACCACAGTGGTACACCCATTCATTTCAGATCGCACAATGTCAAGACTCACATGCTTTACCCCAGAAAGGCAGGAACAATCATCCGACAATGATGTCTCTTTATTGGTATCAATTGATTGGTGTGTGTCTAACTCATCCAAAATCGTCTGCCACACATAAATCACCAGATCCACATCACCCTCGTCACATTCATCGGAATCAATCAAAAGGTACATGGAATCGAGACAATCATTCAAGACATCTTCGCTTTTTGCGATGTAAAAATCGCAAAAGGCTTTCCAATCAAAATCAAATTCCTCCATCAAGACCCCAATGTCCCATGAGGCAAATGGAGGTTCAAACAAGCCAGTATCAAGATAATCTCCATATGGGTGGAGATCAGGAACAAGAACAGATTTTTTAAATGCTTTAATATAGTGTGCGATCCTACCTATAATAGGATCCACATAAGCTTTGGATTGGGGCAAAAAACCCGGAGACTGAGCAACATCATTGTAAACATCATTAGGGAGTGTTTTATTCAGATGCTTGCAATTTTTAATTTTTCCCTTTTTAACCACTTTGCATGTCTGTTTAAATGCAAGAAACGTATCCAGGCAGTTCTCTTGCATCTGCTTAGAAGCTAAAGTGGCAAGAGAAACATTGAACTGATTATCATACTGAATGGTTTTGCACATTTCAGACTCGACTGAAATAACCTCTTTATTTGTGGTTGCTATGGGCAACGAATCTTTCGGCTGACAAGCCGAATCAGCAGATTGGCCTGCAAGCACCAACTCATTAACATATGGTAATGACAGAGAAATGTTGCATAACCTAATCTGATCAGCATCATGCACTGCAGGAAAAAACTCATAGAAATAACTTGGCATGCAAGTTCCAAGCTTACGAGAAAACACATGAGCCAGAAATCTGTGAGGGTTATGTCTCAGATTCTTGTGTCTGGCATACTCATCAGCCCACACGAACAGATCCCCTTGGAAAAGATTGTAAGCAATCTGACCACTCCAAGTGGAAATATTGGTGGCCTGAAATTCAGGATTTGCCAAGAATCTGGAACATTCTGATATGAACTCATCTCTGGTTTCAGAGTCCAGTATCTTAAATCTCTTAAAGATACAGGACCCATATTCGACCAAATCGTACAAATCGGAAATTCCCTCTACACTGGGAATTTCGGTTTGGCTGGTCATACTGTAACGATCGTGGAATTCTCTCCGTGATCAGCGCACAAGGCGTGCGCTGACACGGCGGAAATCCTTCACAAGCGTATAATTTGTGGGAACCCAGCAAAAGGTGCAACGTACCTGTAGAGGAAAATTCCTGCCGGCAGGTGGAGCTGTGGAGTGCAGAGGAACAGCTCCTCTGCCCTGCCACAGACGCCAGACAGGAATTGGACGAAGGGAAGAAACGCAGGGCAAGATAGCCCTGAAAGAGAGAGATCAAAGCGACAGAGGGTATGTGTGTCCACCAATCTAGTCGCCACCCTGCGACGATGAACACACAACCAGGAAGATAAAGTAAGAAGGAAATTGCCAGAGATGGCGGTTGCTAACAGCGACACAATACCGAATAAGCACAGATGAGGAATGTATGTATGTCCACCAATCTAGCCACCAACCTGCGACGGCGGACACACAACAGAGGAAACTGAGTGAGAACGCAATCACAAGAGAAGCGATTGTGAAAGAGAATGAGCACAGGGATAGAATGTATATATGTGCCCCAATCTAGTCGCCAACCCACGACGGTGCACACACAACAGCAGATATGAAGTAGGAACGCAATCGCGAGAGAGGCGATTGCCAGAGGTGACACAAGGCTACAGCAAGGCAGAGCACGATAGTAGCAAAGGCACAGCAAATCATACAATGAGAAGATAAGGAAAATAACAAACGCTAACTAAACGCGAACACCGCACTCATTCGCAACAGCGAACTCGTTTTCTGCGCGGTCTCCGCATGATAAGCACAACAGAGACAAGCACGCCTAACTAACCACCGACAGACAAACATGAAACAGAGGACGCGAGCTCTTGCTTAACGGTTACCTCACCGAGCCTCCAGCAAGCGCTCGTAGCAGACAAGACAGATACACAAAAACAGGAACAAGTGAGAGATACGAACCACTGCTCTTTCCGCCAGAGCAAGTGCGATCCAAGTATAGAAAGAGAGATGGAGATCAGACGGATCCACAGCACTAGCACAAGGCGAGTGCGATCCAGGCAAGACAGATCAGATGAGATAGCTGGTAGCAACCGCTGCTCCAGCTATACTCCAAGAACAAAGATCAGAACGACTTCCTGTCGACCACCGCTGGGACAGGACAATCGCAACAGACAAACAAAACAGATATGCAATCCTAACTGCACTAGGGAACCTGCCTAGTGCAGTCCCAGGAATTACTCTAGGCTAATCTTCAAACAATGAGCAAGGCTGACACTCCAGGAGTGTTTCACAGGACTAACCCTTATGACCAGCCCAGGTCTGTGATATCACATGGTATATATAGAGCAAGCCTACAAAGGATGTGGCTAGGCAATTTGCATGACAAACGTATGCAAATTCCTCAGCAGCAGCAAGCTGCAAAACTGACAAAAGGTCTCTCTTCCAGAGACCTGCAGAATGCAGACCTGAACAGTGGTCAAAAAGCTGCCTGCCTGCGCAGGCAGCTGAGCGGATCATTACATAGTGGTTTGCAAAAGTATTCGGCCCCCTCTAAGTTTTCCACATTTTGTCATATTACTGCCACAAACATGAATCAGTTTTATTGGAATTCCACGCGAAGGACCAATACAAAGTGTTGTACACGTGAGAAGTGGAACAAAAATCATACATGATTCCAAACATTAAAAAAAATAAAAATAAATAACTGCAAAGTGGGGTGTGCGTAATTATTCAGCCCCCCTGAGTCAATACTTTGTAGAAGGACCTTTTGCTGCAATTACAGCTGCTAGTCTTTTAGGGTATGTCTCAACCAGCTTTGCACATCTAAAGACTGCAAGACTAATAGTTGTCCCATGGACAGATTCCCCCACCTGAGCTGTAGATCTCTGAAGCTCGTCCAGAGTCACCATGGGCCTCTTGACTGCATTTCTGATCAGCGCTCTCCTTGTTCGGCCTGTGAGTTTAGGTGGACGGCCTTGTCTTGGTAGGTTTACAGTTGTGCCATACTCCTTCCATTTCTGAATAATCGCTTGAACAGTGCTCCGTGGGATGTTCAAGGCTTTGGAAATCTTTTTGTAGCCTAAGCCTGCTTTAAATTTCTCAATAACTTTATCCCTGACTTGTCTGGTGCGTTCTTTGGACTTCATGGTGTTGTTGCTCCAAATATTCTCTTAGACAACCTCTGAGGCCATCACAGAGCAGCTGTATTTGTACTGACATTAGATTACACACAGGTGCACTCTATTTAGTCATTAGCACTCATCAGGCAATGTCTATGGGCAACTGACTGCACTCAGACAAAAGGGGGCGAATAATTACGCACACCCCACTTTGCAGTTATTTATTTGTAAAAAATGTTTGGAATCATGTATGATTTTCGTTCCACTCTGCACGTGTACACCACTTTGTACTGGTCTTTCACGTGGAATTCCAATAAAATTGATTCATGTTTGAGGCAGTAATATGACAAAATGTGGAAAACTTCAAGGGGGCCGAATACTTTTGCAAACCACTGTATATATATATATATATATATATATATATATATATATATATATATAAAGATTTATATATGTTAAAATTAAAGAGGCCCTGAGCAGTAGCACTGAGTATGCATTTAAGCATACCCACGTATAATTGGTTATGCTCATACACTCACCCTGGCCCGTGTTAACCACTTCCCGACCGCCGTATGTACAATTGGCGGCCGGGAAGTGCACCCCGCAAGGACCGCCGTATTGACAAATGGCGGCGGTCCTTGTAGGGGCATGGGCGGAGCGATCGCGTCATCCGTGACGCGATCCTCCGCCTCCGCCTGGCGCCGCTCACCCGCCGCAACATCCCGCCGGCCATACGGAAGCGCCGGCGGGATGTTAACCCGACGATCGCCGCATACAAAGTGTATAATACACTTTGTAATGTTTACAAAGTGTATTATACAGGCTGCCTCCTGCCCTGGTGGTCCCAGTGTCCGAGGGACCACCAGGGCAGGCTGCAGCCACCCTAGTCTGCACCAAGCACACTGATTTTGTACCCCCCCTGCCCCAGATCGCCCACAGCACCCATCAGACCCCCCCCCCCTGCCCACCCCCCAGACCCCTGTTTGCACCCAATCACCCCCCTAATCACCCATCAATCACTCCCTGTCACTATCTGTCAACGCTATTTTTTTTTATCCCCCCCCCTGCTCCCTGCCCCCTCCTGATCACCCCCCACCCCTCAGATTCTCCCCAGACCCCCCCCCCCCAGACCACCCCCCCCTGTTTACTGTATGCATCTATCCCCCTGATCACCTGTCAATCACCTGTCAATCACCTGTCAATCACCCATCAATCACCCCCTGTCACTGCCACCCATCAATCAGCCCCTAACCTGCCCCTTGCGGGCAATCTGATCACCCCCCCACACCAATAGATCGCCCGCAGATCCGACATCAGATCACCTCCCAAATCCATTGTTTACATCTATTCTCTCCTCTAAACACCCACTAATTACCCATCAATCACCCATCAATCACCCCCTATCACCACCTGTCACTTTTACCTATCAGATCAGACCCTAATCTGCCCCTTGCGGGCACCCAATCACCCGCCCACACGCTCAGATTGCCCTCTGACCCCCCCTTATCAATTCAACAGTGCATTAATTACATCTGTTCTTCCCTGTAATAACCCACTGATCACCTGTCAATCACCTGCCAATCACCTATCACCCATCAATCACCCCCTGTCACCCCCTGTCACTGCCACCCATCAATCAGCCCCTAACCTGCCCCTTGCGGGCAATCTGATCACCCCCCCACACCAATAGATCGCCCGCAGATCCGACATCAGATCACCTCCCAAATCCATTGTTTACATCTATTCTCTCCTCTAAACACCCACTAATTACCCATCAATCACCCATCAA
This sequence comes from Hyperolius riggenbachi, assembly GCF_040937935.1. NCBI lineage: Eukaryota > Metazoa > Chordata > Amphibia > Anura > Hyperoliidae > Hyperolius > Hyperolius riggenbachi. The sequence goes on from NC_090648.1 coordinate 219,447,206, forward strand.
TCACCCCCTATCACCACCTGTCACTTTTACCTATCAGATCAGACCCTAATCTGCCCCTTGCGGGCACCCAATCACCCGCCCACACGCTCAGATTGCCCTCTGACCCCCCCTTATCAATTCACCAGTGCATTAATTACATCTGTTCTTCCCTGTAATAACCCACTGATCACCTGTCAATCACCTGCCAATCACCTATCACCCATCAATCACCCCCTGTCACCCCCTGTCACTGCCACCCATCAATCAGCCCCTAACCTGCCCCTTGCGGGCAATCTGATCACCCACCCACAACATTAGATCGCCCGCAAACCCGCCGTCAGATTACCTCCCAAATGTATCGTTTACATCTGTTATCTTCTCTAAACACCCACTAATTACCCATCAATCACCCATCAATCACCCCCCTATCACCACCTGTCACTGTTACCTATCAGATCAGACCCTAATCTGCCCCTTGCGGGAACCCAATCACCCGCCCACACGCTCAGATTGCCCTCAGACCCCCCCCCCTTATCAATTCGCCAGTGCATTAATTACATCTGTCCTTCCCTGTAATAACCCACTGATCACCTGTCAATAACCTGCCAATCACCTATCACCCATCAATCACCCCCTGTCACTGCCACCCAACAATCAGCCCCTAACCTGCCCCTTGCGGGCAATCTGATCACCCACCCACACAAATAGATCGCCCGCAGATCCGACATCAGATCACCACCCAAGCGCAGCGTTTACATCTATTCTCTCCTCTAAACACCCACTAATTACCCATCAATCACCCCCTATCACCACCTGTCACTGTTACCCATCAGATCAGACCCTAATCTGCCCCTTGCGGGCTCCCAATCACCCGCCTACACGCTCAGATTGCCCTCAGACCCCCCCTTATCAATTCGCCAGTGCAATATTTACATCTGTCCTTCCCTGTAATAACCCACTGATCACCTGTCAATCACCTGCCAATCACCTATCACCCATCAATCACCCCCTGTCACTGCCACCCATCAATCACCCCCTGTCACTGCCACCCATCAATCACCCGCTGTCACTGCCACCCATCAATCAGCCCCTAACCTGCCCCTTGCGGGCAAACTGATCACCCACACCAATAGATCGCCCGCAGATCCGACATCAGATCACCACCCAAGCGCAGTGTTTCCATCTATTCTCTACCCTAAACACCCACTAATTACCCATCAATCACCCCCTGTCACTGCTACCTATCAGATTAGACCCCTATCTGCCCCTAGGGCACTCAATCACCCGCCCACACCCTCAGAATGCCCTCAGACCCCAGCCCTGATCACCTCGCCAGTGCATTACTTGCATCTATTCCCCCCTCTAATCACACCTTGAGACACCCATCAATCACCTCCTGTCACCCCCTAGCACACCTACCCATCAGATCAGGCCCCAATTTGCCCCGTGTGGGCTCCTGATCACTCGGCCAAACCCTCAGATCCCCCTCAGACCCCCTTCCGATCACCTCCCCAGTGCATTGATTGCATCTATTTTCCCCTCTAACCACCCCCTGAGACACCCATCAATCACCTCCTGTCACCCCCCTAGCACTCCTATCCATCAGATCAGGCCCAATACAACCTGTCATCTAAAAGGCCACCCTGCTTATGACCGGTTCCATAAAATTCGCCCCCTCATAGACCACCTGTCATCAAAATTTGCAGATGCTTATACCCCTGAACAGTCATTTTGAGACATTTGGTTTCCAGACTACTCATGGTTTTGGGCCTGTAAAATGCCAGGGCAGTATAGGAACCCCACAAGTGACCCCATTTTAGAAAAAAAGACACCCCAAGGTATTTTGTTAGGTGTATGACGAGTTCATAGAAGATTTTATTTTTTGTTAAAAGTTAGCGGAAATTAATTTTTATTGGTTTTTTTTCACAAAGTGTCATTTTTCACTAACTTGTGACAAAAAATAAAATCTTCTATGAACTCGCCATACACCTAACAGAATACCTTGGGGTGTCTTCTTTCTAAAATGGGGTCACTTGTGGGGTTCCTATACTGCCCTGGCATTTTAGGGCCCCTAAACCGCGAGGAGTAGTCTACAAAACAAATGCTTCAAAATGATCTGTGAATAGGACGTTGGGCCCCTTAGCGCACCTAGGCTGCAAAAAAGTGTCACACATGTGGTACCGCCGTACTCAGGAAAAGTAGTATAATGTGTTTTGGGGTGTATTTTTACACATACCCATGCTGGGTGGGAGAAATTTCTATGTAAATGGACAATTGTGTGTAAAAAAATCAAACAATTGTCATTTACAGAGATATTTCTCCCACTTAGCATGGGTATGTGTAAAAATACACCCCAAAACGCATTATACTACTTCTCCTGAGTACGGCGGTACCACATGTGTGGCACTTTTTTACACCCTAAGTACGCTAAGGGGCCCAAAGTCCAATGAGTACCTTTAGGATTTCACAGGTCATTTTGCGACATTTGGTTTCAAGACTACTCCTCACGGTTTAGGGCCCCTAAAATGCCAGGGCAGTATAGGAACCCCACAAATGACCCCATTCTAGAAAGAAGACACCCAAAGGTATTCCGTACGGAGTATGGTGAGTTCATAGAAGATTTTATTTTTTGTCACAAGTTAGCGGAAAATGACACTTTGTGAAAAAAAACTATTAAAATCAATGTCCGCTAACTTGTGACAAAAAAATAAAAACTTCTATGAACTCACCATACTCCTAACGGAATACCTTGGGGTGTCTTCTTTCTAAAATGGGGTCATTAGTGGGGTTCCTATACTGCCCTGGCATTTTAGGGGCCCTAAACCGCGAGGAGTAGTCTTGAAACAAAAATGACCTGTGAAATCCTAAAGTTACTCATTGGACTTTGGGCCCCTTAGTGCAGTTAGGGTGCAAAAAAGTGCCACACATGTGGTATCGCCGTACTCGGGAGAAGTAGTATAATGTGTTTTGGGGTGTATTTTTACACATACCCATGCTGGGTGGGAGAAATACCTCTGTAAATGACAATCTTTTGATTTTTTTTACACACAATTGTCCATTTACAGAGGTATTTCTCCCACCCAGCATGGGTATGTGTAAAAATACACCCCAAAACACATTGTACTACTTCTCCCGAGTATGGCGATACCACATGTGTGGCACTTTTTTGCACCCTAACTGCGCTAAAGGGCCCAAAGTCCAATGAGTACCTTTAGGATTTCACAGGTCATTTTGAGAAATTTCGTTTCAAGACTACTCCTCACGGTTTAGGGCCCCTAAAATGCCAGGGCAGTATAGGAACCCCACAAATGACCCCATTTTAGAAAGAAGACACCCCAAGGTATTCCGTTAGTAGTATGGCGAGTTCATAGAAGATTTTATTTTTTGTCACAAGTTAGCGGAAATTGATTTTAACTGTGTTTTTTCACAAAGTGTCTTTTTCCGCTAACTTTTGACAAAAAATAAAATCTTCTATGAACTCACCATACTCCTAACGGAATACCTTGGGGTGTCTTCTTTCTAAAATGGGGTCATTTGTGGGGTTCCTATACTGCCCTGGCATTTTAGGGGCCCTAAACCGTGAGGTGTAGTCTTGAAACGAAATTTCTCAAAATGACCTGTGAAATCCTAAAGGTACTCATTGGATTTTGGGCCCTTTAGCGCAGTTAGGGTGCAAAAAAGTGCCACACATGTGGTATCGCCGTACTCAGGAGAAGTAGTATAATGTGTTTTGTGGTGTATTTTTACACATACCCATGCTGAGTGGGAGAAAGATCTCTGTAAATGGACAATTGTGTGTTATAAAAATTAACAAATTGTCATTTACAGAGATATTTCTCCCACCCAGCATGGGTATGTGTAAAAATACACCCCAAAACACATTATACTACTTCTCCTGAGTATGGCAATACCACATGTGTGGCACTTTTTTGCAGCCTAACTGCGCTAAGGGGTCCAAAGTCCAATGAGCACCTTTAGGCTTTACAGGGGTGCTTACAATTTAGCACCCACCAAAATGTCAGGACAGTAAACACACCCCACAAATGACCCCATTTTGGAAAGTAGACCCTTCAAGGTATTCAGAGAGGGGCATGGTGAGTCCGTGGCAGATTTCATTTTTTTTTGTCGCAAGTTAGAAGAAATGGAAACTTTTTTTTTTTTTTTTCTCTCACAAACTGTCATTTTCCGCTTACTTGTGACAAAAAATAATATCTTCTATGAACTCACTATGCCTCTCAGTGAATACTTTGGGATGTCTTCTTTCCAAAATGGGGTTATTTGGGGGGTATTTATACTATCCTGGAATTCTAGCCCCTCATGAAACATGACAGGGGGTCAGAAAAGTCAGAGATGCTTGAAAATGGGAAAATTCACTTTTTGCACCATAGTTTGTAAACGCTATAACTTTTACCCAAACCAATAAATATACACTGAATGGGTTTTTTTTTATCCAAAACATGTTTGTCCACATTTTTCGCGCTGCATGTATACAGAAATTTTACTTTATTTGAAAAATGTCAGCACAGAAAGTTAAAAAAATCATTTTTTTGCCAAAATTCATGTCTTTTTTGATGAATATAATAAAAAGTAAAAATCGCAGGAGCAATCAAATAGTACCAAAAGAAAGCTTTATTAGTGACAAGAAAAGGAGCCAAAATTCATTTAGGTGGTAGGTTGTATGAGCGAGCAATAAACCGTGAAAGCTGCAGTGGTCTGAATGGAAAAAAAGTGGCCGGTCCTTAAGGGGTAGAAAGCCCTAGGTCCTCAAGTGGTTAATTACCCTCTCTCAAAGCAGCGCGTCGTGCGGCTGCTGTGAAGTGGAAGAAAGTAGGACAGCAGCTCCCTGTAGCGACGATGTACATCACTTTTACCAGGGGAACCGCTGTACTGCCTCACAAATTTGCCTCAGGCAACAAAAAGTCTAGAACCGGCCTTGGCCAAAGGGGTATATTTACTAAACTGTCGTAAGCAAAATAACCTATATACAAGTATAACTTGTGTAAAGTATATTGCATGTAATGTATTGCATTCTGCTCATCATGCATGTTATTATGCTTTACTAAGACACACAGATAAAACCTTTTCCGTTACAATCCTCTCCCTGGCTAACAGTGTTCAAATTACAGCTTCCAACTGCTCATAAAAGTATGTTTTAGCAGTGGAGGTCACAAACTTAGTAACACAATAGCAAAGTAAGCATGCAAAAATATATATAGTATCCATAGTAGCCAAAATAAACACAAGGACATGTAATATGCCCACAATCCCCCTGCAATCCCAGACAGCCTGGAACTTTTGAATTTCTGAGCTAAAAAATGTGCATTATCTGCACCATGTGTGTCACATGACCCTCAATTAAATCATTATATATTTTTTTTTTTTTTGGAAAATTCTTTTTATTGAAAATTTTAAAGTTTAACAAAACATATCAAACATAAACAAAACAACCCTGAGCTCCAGCACACACAGGTGAGGAGACAGGGGAAAGAAACACCACAAGAAAGGATGTATAATAATTTTACACGTCACATATTATTACAATGAGAAAGGACACCATTGGAATCCGGAAATAGACTATAGATCCAGTTTAGTCCATTTCTTATCTTAAATATACAGCAATTAAGAGCCAAAAACAGTACCAACTGTCTAATCAGGGTCATGTCAAAAGCGGGTAGTCATGTCTTAGAGAAAGGGAGTTCTCCAAATTGTATCACGTGGAAACCTAAATGACTAGAGTGTACAGTCTGCTCAGGGATCAGCAATTGCTAATCATTCTTGCAAAGTTATACAGTATCTTTGTTAGAGGTCCAAGGCCCCCACACCTTTTGGAACTTGGATGGGCAGCCCCTAGCTATGTAGGCGGCCTTATACAGGTGGAGGGAGTTATTAACCAATTTTTTCCAGTATTGGCAGGTGGGAGGGGCCTGTTGCTTCCAGTGCAGCACAATTGCTTTTCTATAATAAAATAACAGGAGGCCAATTAAATATCTCTGAGGTCTAGAGGAAGCAATAGTGTGTACATTGCCTAGAATACAAATCAAAGGGTCAGGTGCAATATGAGTCTTTATGATAGATCCCACGAATGTACAAATCATTATAATTTTTAATTGAAGATGAATTGTTGTTATTTGTCTTCATTGTGGTAGGCAGTTTGTCCATCCATCAGGGATCAGATTCCCTGACCATAATTGGTAGATCAGTAACATTCTGTTTAAACAATTCCAGTGACGAGTCTCTATTGGTTGTCATTGTGGTCAGTAGGTGTTTGGATGGCACAGGAATTACTTTTTAAAGTTAAGGCTTTGATGCAAGCAAGATCAACAGGATAACACATGTCAAATCAAATCAAGTCAAATCAAAGATAGCTTTATTGGCATGACCGAGATTCATACATGTATTGCCAAAGTAAGGGAAAAAGGGAGACATGGAAGGGGGTGGGGGTAAGGGGAAAATGGATAAGCAGTCTGTGGACATTCTTTAGGTTTACAGTTCTGTTATGCTCCTCTCAGTCTGTGGCATGCTGTGACATAGTGTGCAGTGATTGTCACTGTGGATTCCTCTTCTCCCAGTAAGATATATGTTTTTCTTTCACCAAGATGGCGCCCCAGCAGGTCGCCTCGGTCACATGGCTCCAGATCTAGGCTGTTTTTTCTAAGCTTCCAGCTGTACAATATAGTTCAGGATAGCTTTTAAGAACTGCTTCTTGTCTGGCGAAGCAGCGGATGTATTTAGTTTTTAGCTTTAGTTGTAGTAATTAGTTTTTAGTTTAGTTATAGTGTAGCTACCATTGCTTAGCTACTAGTGTAGCACCCTCTGGCTGGTACTCACCCGATGCCTGCACGTGGTCCCACGACGGCCTCCAGCTCCACCGATCTGTCGACACCGCTCCAGTCCTTGCCTGCTGCTGCCACAACAGACCTCACAGTCTGCGGACCTCCGTTCCCGCCGCATCCTCTGAAACATCCTGGCTCCTGGTCGCCGCTGCAACACCGGCCCGCTGCTCCGGCTGCCCACCCGTCTCCAGCACACCACGTGGTCCCACGCTGCATCCTCGGAAACTTCCTGGCTCCTGGTCGCCGCTGCAACACCGGCCCGCTGCTCCGGCTGCCCACCCGTCTCCAGCACACCACGTGGTCCCACGCTGCATCCTCGGAAACTTCCTGGCTCCTGGTCGCCGCTGCTACACCGGCCCGCTGCTCGACCGTCTCCAGCACACTCCTCTGCCTCAGGCCCCCGGATAAGCCGCTGCTCCTCCTGACTCTCCGCATCACTCCACGTGGTCCCACGTCTCGGATCCGCACTGCAAATCTTGGCTGCGCCCGCCCAGTCATCTCTTCCTCCTGCGCTGAACCCACGTGGCTGCTCTCCACCAGCTGGGGACTCCGGCGTAGCTCCGCATCAGCAATCCGAGGGGGACTCTGCTCACTAGGCTGCGCCCGCCCAGCCCTCTCTTCCCCCTACGCTGACCCCAAGTGGCTGCTCGCCACCAGCTGAGGACTCCGGCGCAGCACCTCACCAGCATCCGAGGGGGACTCCGCTCCACTAGGCTCCTCACCTTTGCCTCCCCTTGGGTGTTCACTCCAGGACCTGAGGCCCATGACCATCCTCCACTTCCTCCAGTGGCTGCAGATCCTCCATGGATAGTCCCATAGCTTGAACTGGACCCCTCCATCTGTCCTTGCTCTGCCAGCTTCATACCATCTTGTCCCTGCCTGCTCCATACCATCTGCCTGCACCTTACTACATACTGTGCCATGCTCCATACCATCTGCCTGCTCCTTACTACCTACTGTGCCATTCATGCTGTGCTGTGCGGGGCTGCCTGCCATACCATCCCTCTGTGCTGTCTGTCCCTCTAAACATACCTTGCCTTATACTGAGCTGTGCTGCCTACTCCTCTCCATCTATCCTGGCCATATGCTGTGCTGTGCTAACCGTTGCTACCCGCTCCATACTATCTACTCGGGCCACACGCTGCGCTGGACTGTCCGCTCAATACCACCTACCTGGGCCATCTACTGTGTTGTGCCGCCTGCCCTTTTCCACCCACTGGGCAGCTCTATATCCACCCTTGTGCAACATTCTGTGCTGCCCGCTTCATACCATCCCTTTGAGCCGCAACACCGTCCACCTGTGCCATACTCTGTGTTGTGCGGCCCGCAAAATACTACCTACTTGTGCCCTGCACTACGCTAAATGGGCTCGAAACGGTCACAACATACTGCGACCCTATCCAGAGAGGCCCTCCTTGAATGGGAACCCCCAGACAGCCCCAAGCCACCATGGGGCTCCCCCCTGTGGGATGCTGTCTCCGCCCACATCAAATACCTAGTCTCCAAGTGGGCACCGAACAAACGCCGCCACAGAGGGAGGAGGGCGGGGGCCCTGGTCCGACTCAAGAGGAAAGGACTACACTCCCCCGTCCCTGCCATCCTACTCGCAAATGTCTGCTCACTTCCCAACAAACTGGATGAGCTACTGCTCCTACTTGGTAGCAAACCCCAGATCAGCAAGAACACCCCTGTTCTCTGCTTCACTGAGACCTGGCTGAGCGATAGCATACCCGACGACTCTCTACACGTACCAGGCTACAACCTCCTAAGAGCAGACCGTGACGTAGCCCTCTCAGGGAAAACGAGAGGTGGGGGCATCTGCTTCTACATCAACACCTCCTGGTGCTCCAACATCACCACCCTCAACGGGACCTGCACCCCAGATGTTGAGTTCCTGGCCATAATCTGCAGGCCTCAATACTCCCCCAGGGAGTTCTCCTCCCTGGTCCTCGTCGGGGTCTACATCCCACCAGACGCATGCTTCATGACTGCACTGCGTGTCCTCAGTGACCACATCTCGCGGTGGGAAACATCCCACCCTGAGGCTCTGATCATCATCCTGGGCGACTTTAACAAGGCAAACCTACGACAGGAGTTACCCCGCTACAAGCAGCACATAACCTGCCCTACCAGAAACTGTAACACCCTGGACCACTGCTACACGGTCCACAAGAACGCATACAAGGCCACCCAAGGAGCCCCTTTGGGAAACTCTGACCACAACATAATCCATCTGATCCCCACCTATCGGCAGCTACTGGAGACCTCAAAGCCCTCCGTCAAAACCATCAAAAAATGGACAGCAGAAGCAAAACTGGAACTCCAAGCCTGTTTTGAAACCACAGACTGGACGACCCTGAAGGCACCCTCCCTTGATGAATGGGCCGAAAATGTCACCTCCTACATCAGCTTCTGTGAAGAAGCGTGTATCCCATCCAAGACCTTCAGGATCTTCCCTAATAACAAGCCTTGGTTTAACGATAAGCTCCGCCGACTCCGGAAACGCAAAGAGCAAGCGCACAGGTCTGGCTCCCCTGAGGAATACAGAGAGGCCAGGAATGCCCTGAAAAGAGAACTGCCATCAGCAAAGAGGGCCTACTCCGATAAGCTGGGGCTCTACCTCAAATCAAACAATACACGGGAGGTATGGAAGGGCCTGAGAGCAGCCACGAACTTCAAACCCGTACCTCAACCTGCGACCCCGAGCCTTCGACTGGCGGAGGAACTCAATGAGTTCTACTGCAGGTTCGAACAACTTCCAAACCTCCACGTAGACCAAACAGCCACGACCAAGGGGTCCCCCCCCTTGGGTGAGCTCAGCGCCCTGGCTCCTGTTGCTGTCCAAGAATTAGAGATACTCCGGCACCTCCGCAAGCTGAATCCCAGGAAGTCTTCTGGACCGGATGGAGTTTCATCGATCTGCCTGAGAACCTGTGCTGATCAGTTAGCCCATGTGCTCACCTCCTTATTTGAGCAGTCACTATCAGATGGTGCAGTCCCCTCCTGTTTAAAGCGGTCTGCAATTGTACCAGTCCCCAAAAAACCCGGCAGCACGGAGCACAACAACTTCCGACCAGTGGCCCTAACTTCCAACATCATGAAGCTCCTTGAGCGGCTGGTCCTTGCCCACCTGAAGAGGTACACGGACGCTCACCTCGACCAGCTCCAATTTGCTTACAGGGCAAACAGATCCGTTGAGGACGCCATCAATGCCTGCCTGGCATACATCACTGTGCACCTAGAAAACCCTGCCTCCTACGCAAGGATCCTGTTCCTGGATTTTAGCTCAGCGTTCAACACGATTTGCCCAGACATCCTGCTCTCCAATCTGGTGCAGCTCGGAGTAGACCCCACCCTTCGAGCATGGATCAAGGACTTCCTGACAAACAGAACGCAACAGGTGAAGCTCGGCAACTGCTACTCCAGCATTAGAACCACCAATACAGGGGCTCCACAAGGCTGTGTACTGTCACCACTACTGTTCTCCCTCTATACCAACAATTGCATATCATCCGTGGACTCTGTGAAGGTCATCAAATTTGCAGATGACACCACTATCATCGGCTTAATTGGTAGCAACGGAGAGCAGGAGTACCGCTGCGAAGTCGAGAGAATCTGTAACTGGTGCAGAGACAACAACCTAGTACTCAACGCTGCAAAGACTGTGGAACTAGTTGTAGACTTCAGGAGAAACCCTCCCCCCTCCCACCGGTCCTCATTGGGGGTACCGAAGTCTCGAGGGTGACATCCGTGCGGTTCCTCGTCACGACTCTCACCAACAACCTGAAGTGGGGGCAGAACACCTCCAAAATTCAGAAGAAATCTCAGCAGAGATTGTTCTTCCTGCGTCAACTGAAGAGATTTGGCATGCCCAGGGAACTACTGACCAGCTTCTATACTGCCACTATAGAATCCATCCTCTGCTCCTCAGTCATTGTCTGGTACGCGGGCGCAACGGCCAGGGATAAACACAAACTGCAGAGAGTCATAGCTGATGCAGAGAGAATCATCGGGTCTCCTCTTCCACCTCTTGATCTTCTCCACTCCGCTAGGATGATGAAGAGGGCCTCTGTGATATCTCGTGATCCCTCCCACCCAGGCAATCGCTACTTCAAGCTCCTCCCACTGGGCCGACGCCACAGGACTATAGCATGCAAAACCACTAGACGGAAGAACACCTTCTTCCCCCAAGCGGTTCGGCTGCTGAACACCAACCTCCCCCTGCCAGGCCCGCCTACCGGCATGCCCTAGCGGAGGGCCACCACCACCATCATTATTATTATTAATTAACAATTTATTTGGTCTGCTCCTGCACGGCTGACCCAGGACTGTCATGTATACCATTACTGCTGTTCTAAAATTTGTCTGTGTTGTGCGTCTTGTTCTCCTTTACTATGTCTATGCCATGTGTACCACAAATAATTCCGAATACAGTCATTGCTGTACTTGGCGAAATAAATATGATTCTGATTCTGATGTGAGAAAGTCTGGCAATAGTTCCATCAATTTCTTAAAGTAAGTGTCCCTGGTTGCAGTATATTTGGGGCAGTGCAGCAGGAAATGGCTTCCATCCTCAAGGGTCTTCTGCTCACAGTGTTGGCATAGTCTCTCCTCCCTGGGTTTTTACATCTCTGTGTCTCCCAGACTCTATTTCGAGGTTGTGAACACTCAATCTGTAGACACTCAGGATTTTCCTCTCTTGAGAGTTTTGGAGCTTTTCCAGGTATCTGGCCATTTTATATTCTCTCCGTAGGGACTGGTATATGGTTAGCTTTTGTGACTGTTTTATTTCACTCCTTCATGTTTCCACACAGTCCTCTTTGCTCTTGGCTGTGGTTTGTTTTATATGTACTCTTGTTATGACCTGTGGATCAGGGGTTGAAGGGAGTATAGAGCTGACCACTACTTTCAGTGCACATGGCTTTTCTTGGTCTTCATTGTGCAGCATGGCTTTGTAGTGGGGTGAGTCAGGACTGCTGCTCTGTAGGTGGGCCCAGAAGGACAACACTCTCTTCTGTATCTCAAGCAGTAATGGGAATCTCCCCAGCTCAGCTCGGCAGGCATTGTTTGAGGTACTTCAATGGACATGGAGAAGGTGTTTGCAGAACTCCAGGTGGAATATTTCTGTTGGGCTGGATTCACATTTTGATTGGTCTGGGTAGGTGGTGGGGCCCCATACTTTACTTCCATACAGTAGGATTGGGGTTATGACACTGTCAAATACTTTCAGCCAGACCTTTACTGGTGGTTTGAGGTGGTACAGTTATTTCCTGATGGCATAGAACGTTCAGCATGCTTTGGCTTTTAGGGCCTCCATGGCTGACTTAAGGCTTCCAGATTGGTTGATTTTCAGACCAAGGTAGGTATATTTATCAGTTCTGCTGATTTCACAGTCATTGAGTGTAAAGGCTGGGCTCTGGGCTGACCTTATGTTTTTGCTCTGGAACACCATGGTTTTGGTTTTGTTTAGATTAATGGGGAGTGCCCATGTTGTGCTAAATTTCTCCAGGATTTTCAGGCTGTCTTGTAGACCTTCTTCAGTTGGCGACAGCAATAGGAGGTCATCTGCATACAGTAAGAACTTCACTGTTCTGTCATGTAGTGCAAGTCCTGGTGCTGGTGAGGCCTCTAGGGCAGAGGCCAATGTCTTTATGGCACTATAAACATTAGTTCCCCTGTAGTGAGCAGTGGTGTCACTGGGGGGGGGGGGGGGGGGGGGTAGGTGTCACCAGCAGAGGGGGTGATATCAATCTCCAGGCTAAAAGAAAGTTAAGTAAGGCTATGTAAATACAGACCAGGCTAGTGTCTTATGTACTTCTACTTCCTGCTCTTTTCCCTTCTGGCTGCTCTGTGTTGAGCTTATAACAGAGTTCAGAAGCCACCTGTGCCACATGGTGATCATCTTTACACCCCCCTATAGCAAGCAATGTTACTAACTGGTGAGGTTGGAAGTTTCTGGGGTAAGAGGGGGTGACATTATGAATTTCTGCACCGGGTGACACCAACCCTAGTGACGCCACTGGTAGTGAGTAGAAACATACACGGGACTGACCTTAGGTTACATGATGCCGAGTGCTACAATTCTTTGGCACCCACAAAATGGCAAATTCACAATTTTTAATGAGCATTAAATAAAACTAATAAGGATAAGACCTTTTTTTAGAAAGTAGACTGTGGTTTAAAATTGAGGCTATGTATATAATATTTTCTTAGGTAGATTTTGCCACACTACCTGTTGCTGTGACATTATGAACTCATGAGAACTCATATCATGGCCGCACTAGCGTTTTTGCGCGCAATCGCAAAAATTATTGTGCGCAAAAATTTGGCGATTGCATGCAAAAATTTGCGATTGTACATGAAAACGCATCCGAAAATGCGCGCAAAAAACCCCAGCGCGGCAATGATATGAGTTATCACGGTTTAGTGAATCAAGCCCAAAGAGTGATATGGATTTCAAAGCTGCACAGTTGTCACCTAAGCAGGAGTTGGTGATACATTTCCAGGTTCACCTGTTATAGTGGCTTTCCTGTCACGAGGCTCTGGTGACGGAGAACGTTGTGCTGAGTGTAGCGACCCTTGCAGCTCGACACCCGGTATTCCTGGAGTTGTGACAGGAGGACCAAGGTATACAAGAGGCAGGAGTGCTCGCTGGAACCGGGGATCAGGTAAGCAGGCTGGAACCACGGCACTCCTCACTGGCTGAGTCTGGTAGTGCAAGGACTCAGAGACCAGTGTAGTAGACAGCAAGGCAGATCCTAGGACAAGCAGAAGTCGGCACCAGAGCGGGTAGTCATACAGGCAGGGTTCGGCAACAGAGCGGGTAGTCAGGCAGGCAGAGGTCATCAACAAAGCGGGTAGTCGAACAGGCCGGGTTCAGTAACAGAGCAGGTAATCAGGCAAGCCGAGGTCAGGATCCAGGAATCAGGCAAACAGGCAGACACTAGGTCACGACATGGGAACACAACACTAGCTGCAATACTACAGCACTGAGCTGTTGCACTCTCCAGACTTAAATAGGGTGTTTTGGCACGCAACGCACAGCGCGCACATGCACAAAGACGCACGCCGCACGCAACGCGCATGCGCAAACGCGATCGCGCACGCACAGACGCATTGTCAGAACAAACATGCATAACAACCATCCCTGTGCATGCGCGAAACACAATGCCTACGTCAACGCCTGCGTCGCGCAACGCAACGCACACTGGAGAGCACCGACAGGCTGCCCTGCCGCGACCCTCAAGGATGACTGCTAACATCCGTACGTGCCGACCGCCTCGCCTGGACAGGTAACTGAACGTGACATTTCCTTACCCATGTAGAGATTTCTCTCATATCTATGGGATAGAAACTGAGGCAAAATTTCACCACAAATTCCACAAGCAAGAGAAATCACCCAACAGAGGTTCTATCTTATTCCCACTCTATCTGACAATTTTTATTTTTTTTAATCCTAGCCCCCCTCCCCCCCCTCCTTTAAAGAGGCCCGCACTTGTCAGGCCCAAACCAGAGTGGAGACAGAGGTCCCCACTGCTATCCAGAACACTGTCTCCAGCATTGGTTGACATGAGTTCTTCCCAATGATTTCTTTTGCAATTGGTTGGCCTGCTGAGTGTACTGCATATTAAAACATACAGTAGTGGGGTTGCCTTTTGTTTCTTTTTGGGGATCAATAATTGGTCTCTGTAGCAACTCCTCACCTCTTCCTCTACTCGACTGAGGTCTCCCACCTTGTATTTCTACAAACCTATTCTGCAATAACAATGCCTGTTCATTAAAATCCCCATCAGTGCAGTTTCTCTGCAGTCTCAGGTATTGGCTCTTTGGGATGTTACTGAGCCATTTCAGCATGTGACAACTATGTAAAAAGATGTAGCTGTTTGTATTAACCTGCTTCAGGAATGTTTTTGTACTGCTCTTCCCATACTTGCCACAAATATATAAATATAGAAAATGTACCTCACTCCTACTATTTTCACACGTGAACATAAGGTGATATTCATTTAATTTACCATTAACCAACAAATAAAATAGTCCAGCTTTTCCTCTACCTCCCCTCCCCCCCCCCCCCCCCTTCCGTACAAAGAAGGTTTCATCAGCGTACCTCTTTCATAGTACGAGGTCCGCACTGTTCGCTGTATATCACTGTTTAGGGTCCATTTTCAGAAAATCCACACCAATGTTTTAAGCCTTCCGTAGCCAATTAAAAAATGTTTTGTTGTCAACTATGACCCATTCTTGATGTTGTGATGTACTTGGAAGTGAAGAGAAATTTTCCCAATGTCCCTTGTCACACACTAGTAAATAATTGGCTATGGATAAAATATTCAGTTAGACAACATCTACATATCTTTTTTGCATAGAATTGTGAAATGTGTAAGAGGTGATTATACAAGACATGCAAACAGAGTGGATTCTACTAGCAACACCAAAGGAAGGTGCAAAAAACACGCACATTAACAAACACGCACATTAACAAAAATGTGTCATTAGCAAAATCTTTTTAAAGTTTGCAATGTCAGCCTATAATTTTAAAAAGGAATGTTGAACAAGGATTGACTATATAAAGGGACTTATTTCACTCCACCAGAGGACAGGCTAGGTAATCAGTTGGGGGAACTATTTGTTGTATTCCTATACTTTGCCATGCGCAGGGAGAGTTGTGAGTTGTCTCTTGGCCTCTCTCAGTTCAAACAGTGACGGGAACATATGTATGCCACGATTTAACTAAGGAAGGTTAAATTGAAGAGCACTTCATTTGTCCACTTTATCAACATTCAAACATTCAGAAGAAAAAAAAAGTTTACTTTTTTAACTCCTGTGTACCTGATTTTGTTAGAATTGGATTTAGTCAAATATCATTCTTTAGCATGCGTAATTAGTCGTGAGAAAAAATCCCCCTAACATACATTTCCACTGGCTTTAAAATTTTTCAGTCAATTCCCATAGCTGCTGACTATTTAGCAGCTATTACATGGTTCTGGGTAACCATGTTTGGATTCTGCTTGGTAGTAAGGTTATTTTTGTTAATGGCAGTTTACATGCACTGTATATGGCAAAATTAATAGTTGAATCTTTGATTGTGAATTTGCACGCAGTATGAGAAAAGGGTAAATGATACAGCCTTGAACCACACAAACTGCAAGACTATTAGAGATAAATACTTCCTTTAAACAGCAGAAGAAAACTCTCACATAGCAAGCAGGAAAAATGCACATTACAGTGATATAAAAAGAAACAAAGATAACAAGACATCACAAACATCTAAAACATGTAAACAAAACTCCAATGCCCAGTTTCAGTGTCTTCACGAAACTGTATTACTAGACTACTTAGTTATTTATACAATACTAGTGTAGCCTCCCCAACAGACTATGGTGGGAAGTTCCACTGCCTGCAACTCATTTACTTAGTTTCATGCAGGTTCTAAGCTAAGTTTAATTAGTTTGTAAATGTGGAGTCTGCTACTTTGGGGACCAAAAATGTAGATTTTCAGAGAGGGAACTGTGATTAACTCTGCAATTGGCTTTATTTTTATCTCCTTTTTTGTTTGGTGGGTAGCTTCTATAAGGCAGCAGGAGCAATTGAGTAACGAAAACTGAGTGGATTTATTAATTTTCTGAGACAGTGTGTGTAAATGTTTTAAACAGCATTTACTATCATTTTTTTTTTTTTACAAGGATTCCTCTGTGTGTACTGAGAAGCAGCTGAATTCCTCAGCTACAGAACTAGAGTATTTCTATTTCATTTGTTTGTTGATATTCATCAGAAAAATTTGATACAAATTGTAATGAATTAAGAAATGACATCTAGGCTGGGCCACTGAGTGCAATAATAGAATGCCTCTACTTCCCTCGTCCCTTTTGAGGGCCAGCCCTCTCATTCTGAGCCTATAAATATAGTTTATGTAAACTTTTATGTAATGGCTTCTGTACGTCATCAATGTTGTTAAAATAGCTGCTGCATAGTTCAACAGAAACCTTAAAGAGAAACTCTGACTTCAACAGGCTAGTTGTTGCAGCAGCACCAGCTATGACCCTAAGGCCTGAATCAGACCAACAGAAACGTACCTATTCTTCTCTTTATTTATTCCTCTTAGTTTAGGTTTGGTTCCAATTAGCTTCTCCCTGTTCAGATCAGAGCGGACCAGTTCAGTCTCTGCCCTGTTTTTACATTCCATTTGTGGGCAGATACAATGCACTAAAGGTGGCTATGGGCAACCCATCTGCCTATCCAGAAAAACGTAGCCAGTTTGTGTTTTTTTTTTTTTACAAGTGGAGGCGGATCCTATTTTTAACAATAGGATCCATTTCCTGCCTTGCTCTGAGCTACCAAAAAGTACCCATGGGTACATTTTAGCAGCAAGTGGGAACCAAGTCTTACACTGGGCTGTGATATTTATTCTTTAAAGTGTTAGTTTTATTTTAGCAAGTGAGGACATGCATTGTTGCTGACCATGCTCCTTAGCAATAGCATAATTTCCCTATATTTGGGTGCCTAGTGGATTTGTAAGAGAAATATAAAGAGAATGTGCTTTAAAAAGGCAAAATATTTCGGACCATTGTAGCCCCTTACACACTCCAATGAGTTCTGGTTCACATGAGCTTGCTGGTTAGTCTGTACCTCTCGGTGTTTCAAGCCCTACTCCATAGAGCCAAATTAATCCATGCCATGCACTGATGAGGATCAACCAATCCGAAACAGTCTGTATGCATGTTGGATTATTATGGCTCTGTACAAATTAAAAAGCTGACACATCATTGCATTCCAGCGGTTCTGGAGGTGCGTTTAGCTTCTAAGGGCAACAATGGTTAGTTAGCATATATTCAGCAGTGATGCACTGGGAAACATCTCGGAGCTCACTCCAACCTGAATTATCGCAAATTCTTTCTGTTTCAATAAAGCAAAGTTTTGTTTTCTGTAAAAGGGAAAGAGGAAAAATTCTCTTTACCACAGACACAGGCTAAAAAAAATTGACATTTTAAAAATTTCCACTTTAAAACGACACAATATACTTACAGCACATTTGGTGTGTTTTTGCTTTGTCAGTTACTGCTTAGACAGATATTTTATACTTCCTGATCAGGACTGCTTTGAGCATGAC
Organism: Hyperolius riggenbachi; assembly: GCF_040937935.1. Classification (NCBI taxonomy): domain Eukaryota; kingdom Metazoa; phylum Chordata; class Amphibia; order Anura; family Hyperoliidae; genus Hyperolius; species Hyperolius riggenbachi. The sequence continues at coordinate 219,465,125 of NC_090648.1, forward strand.
ATCATCAGAGAACATGTGGTACTGAGCAATCGCTATTATTGGATATTTGTCTCCTGCATATCGAATATATAATTATTTGTGGGTGAACATACTTAACCTTTGGAATCTTTTTAAGAATTTACAATCATGTTCAAATTATAACGTAACTTACGTAGGGCCTATGCCTCATCTTACAATGCATCACTTTATGGGGTAAGCTTTGGTCAATGGGTTAATGTTGGAAGGGAATTATTTATCTAAGTGATGTTATAATGTAGTTCTCTTGTAGATTGATTCATCTTATTACTCTTACATTGTTATGGAGCCCAGCTAGGAGTAATAGCAAAACTCTCACCCATGGTATCAATATCCTCATTACCTCTCCTGTCCAAGTGGACTAGCATCAGATATTAAATGCCCAAGAACCTTTTTCCTTCCCCCAATTCTCTTCACATGTACCAGAACAACCATGAGTTCTCAAGCGTCAGAGGCCTACTGTGCGATTTCTGAACTATTTCTTCCATGCATTCTATAAAGTCCATTTCCTTTAACCTGTCCTGAATAGAGGCAGCAGAATCACACTTCCAAAATTTAATGATGGTTCAACGAGCCACAGCCAGAAAATGTTTTAACCGCTTCCTGACCACCTTACGCCAATCAGCGACAGGAAGGTGGCTCCCTCAGGACCACCTAACGCCGATCGGCGTCAAGTCCTGGGGACGGAGATTAGCAGGGATCATCCCCACTGAGTTACGGAGCTCAGCTCTGTAAACAGCCTGCCAGCCATGATCGGAGCTGGCAGGCTATAAAAACCCAAAATGCCACAAATGCTTGTACAGTGCTGCGACCTAGTGTAGTGCTGTACTGGGGGACAGCTCTGTCACTGAGCTGTCCCCAGGAGAGGCTGACAAAAAACGATCCCTCTCATAGGCTGATGCCTATGGGAGACGATCATGGTGATTGGGTCTGGGGGGGGGGGGGGGGGCATGGTAAGAATCAAAAGAACAGATTCAGGAGTATTATCCACCCTAATACCTAAGCAATGGAAGGCGTGTTGGCACATCTGTTGGTGGCAAGAAAAGGAGGGCAGACTTATTTGTGTGCTAAGTTGTATGGCCGTGCAGTGGCCTGAATTGTAAAAAATGGCCTGGTCACTAGGGGGGTGGAAGCCTGTGGTTCTCAAGCAGTTAATAGAGATTTGTTAAATTTCCTCTGGGGCATTAAAAGAATCAAATGAAGAACAGATTTAGGAGTATTATCCACCCTAATACCTAAGCAATGCAAGGCTTGTTGGCATATCTGTGCCCCCCCAAAAATAAATATTGGGACATGAATGCCAAATGTCAGACATAGAGCCCACTGATAGCTGACAGTTGCAACACAGAGGGGAGACCTCAGGATTACATTTATGAAGCAAATCTGAGGTGTGGTACCACCTGGACAAAATTTAAAAGGCATTCTCCTTACCCTGCCAGAGTTTGATGCATAGGGCACAAACATAAAAATCTCATGTATATCACAAATCCTCAGCGTTTCGTATTGCCAATGTTGTGTGCAGTCACCAAATACTGCTCACCACCCTAAGAAAAATGGAAAAACCAATCGTCATTTGCTAAGATAAAATAAAGCAGTTTATTCTCAGCAAAAAGACAATAAAACAGAATACAAATACTTACATCATGGGCCCTTATGACAGGGACCCTTCAGATGTAACCAGTGTGTTGAGTATGTCAAATACGCTAAAAGGATCATATAATAGTAGAAGACAGATGCCCAATCTCTAGTTCCCGAACAGTTTTGGCTTTTCGCCATTGTCAATAATTTAAGCTTATCCACGGTACCCAGAAAATGTTAGATTTAGCTCGCGCTGCCATTTATCCACATATGATGGCTAAGGGTCCTTTTACACTTAATCACTTGCTCTCATTTAGAACTGAAAGAAAACTGATTTTCAAAAAAATGTCCATGTTTCCCTATGGCACAGTTCTCACTACTGTATATGCGTTTTACTGAAATATTCTTCAAAATGCACTGCTATGGTTGCTGCTGCACAGAGCACCCGAAGGAACATGGCTGCCCAGCTGCTGCCCGATCCTCGCACAGAACCACCCGCTGCCGCTATCAGTTAAGTCTACACAGCCACAGGGCTAGCTGAGCAGCCTACATGCAGGACGAGACCCGGCAGCAGAGTACACAATCACTGGCAGCAGATATTCCAAGCCCTTTTACCCTGCCGTTGCTGCTGCATGGAGTTCCTATAGGTTAAATGCCTGGGGTCCCCAGACTTTCGCCACTACCAATCCTTGCTCAGAACCAGCTGCTGCCACAGCCATTCCAGAGGGACAATGTAACTAAGCAGCAAGCTCCTCCACTGATCCATCCTTCTCTGCGGTCTAGTAAGCTAGGCTGCAAGCCGGGTGACAAAATTTCAATGGCGACCAGCAGGTAGCTCACAGGAGGCCTTTGGCCAGCCAACCAGGACACCTACTGGCCAAGTTCTGCCCCATGGGGACTTGCTTTTTCTCTCTCTTTCTTTTACTTCTCTCTCTTCTTTCCCTTTCCTTTCTCTCTTTCCCAAAGATAGAATGTGGGGCATCTGCAGAAGCGTTTGAGTGCCATAGATGGCAACGGATACCCCTAGTCTTTCTCCTGGGTCCATCTTTCACGTATCTGTATTTATCTTCTGTATACATATTGGACCATACTGCTGTGTACTGTACCACTGTATGTTGCTGTATCTATCTTATGTATGCATTTTTTCTGTACCTCTGTATGCTATTGTACCACCATTGATCCTTTAGTGCAAAATCCAATTCCGGGTAAAACCCCTGTTGTACTTGGCAAAATAAATTCTGATTCTGATAAACAAGTGCAAGGAGAATTTATAGTAAGAGGAGAGATCTCCAATCAGGAGGTGAGGAGAATACCTGAAGCTGGAACATTTTTTCTAATTGCGTATGTTCTTTTGGGTACAACATTAACCATTGTTTTGTTGTGCAGTTTTAAACCTAACCAAAACTTTCAAGCGATCCTTTGTTGAAACAAACAAAACAAAGGTAGGTACCCATTCAGAGGTGGCCTGGTGATGTGCTGATTTATCTTTTTTGTATGTTGAAAAAAAGTTACATACTTACCCACATAGAGGAAAGCCTCTGGATAGACTCAAGGCTCCTGCGTCTCCTACCACAGCTGGCTGGGGTCCTTTTGTTGTGTGCAGCAATGCTTCCCCTACTATACAAGCGTTGCCTTACTGCACCACTTGTAGATGACTGGGAGCAGGGCTACTAGAACATATCTGAAAAGCTCTTGGATATGTTCAGACAGATCCTGCACAGCAGTGGTGGGCACCAAGATGGATTAGGAATCCTCTGTGTGGGCAAGTATCTTTTTATTTTTCCAGGATTCCTTTAAATAATGGCTACATTTTCACTGCACAATGTTTGTGGAAGCTGGGCAATGAGAAAAGAGCAAGAACTGTGCTTATTAATTATCCACATATTAGAACTTCAGCAGCATCACTCCATAAAAATAAGAAGACATATGCAGTGTGGACTTTAACATTAGTGAACACTACTGCACAGAAGGAAATTTCTTCCATATGGAAGGGTGCAAATTCTATCATAGCCATAAGATAAGATTTATGATACTGATAAGAGGAGATAATGTTTTCACCTCAAGCTTAAGGTCCCAGTAATATAATTAAGATAAACATGACAAAACTGAAAGGAAGTGTAACTACCCAGAAAAATACATTTATGAAAACATCAGCGAGAGAGAGCAAGTGTATTTATTTATGTCTTCAAAGTTATCAGCCAATAAATAATTTTATTAGTGCACCAAAACTACATGTTTTGTGTATGTAACCACCCTCCCAAGATATGTGGTGCCTGCAAATACATACATACCAAGAGAGAGGCCCATATACTATAATACTAAAACCAATAATGTAGAATAAAAACTATAAATTATATAAAAATAGAAAGTGGAAAACAGAATTTGTATGTAAACCAATGAGCTCTTTACACCTAAATGTGGTTCCTGCATGCGGTTTTCAAAGCCAACTGTCAGCAGAGTTTGGATGACATGCATGCGATGCAAACAAAAATTGGTCCTCAGAAAACTGCTGTCATTTTTCTGCAGACGTAAGTGTGAACCCTCTCCTATACTAAATATAGTACAACTGAATAACGTTTCTACACTGATATTATACAGCATACTCCCAGAATATGCTAATCTGAACCCTTCATCTATGCCTGAATGACTCTGCATTCCTGGGTTTATACCCCTTAAGATTCCTGATAATTTTGGCATTAAAGGTATGTCGCTATTGATACAATAACTTTTTTTATTACTTATGCCATCAAAGTGATACATGTATTGTTATTTTGGGGGCAATCTAGGCTGTCTTTGGGGATTTTTTCCCCAAAGAATTGTTTAATTTTATAGCCATTTTACAGGGTAAACATAGGCATAAAAGCAGAAAATACAATTTTTTTTCATTTCCCCCCCTTCCTAATTTTCACATGATATGCCAAAGTTATAAATCATATCAAAAGATATTATTTGGCTCCTCCCAGTTAAAATAAAATAAAAAACTAGTTGGGCATGAGGCGTACCATTATCACCAGCCTGTACATTCGCAGTGATTTGAATGTGATCCCCAAAGGGTATAGTTTGCAGACCCCCTTGTTGTACAGATGCATTGCTAGGAAAAAGTGTAGCAATGCATCTATTCAGTGTTGGGTCCTGAACTGTTGCCCTAGTGACTGCATCCCATTGCTATAGGCAGCAGCCATTACAGGTGTCCACGAATCTTAAAGAGGGACTTTAACTCAGGATTGAACTTCATCCCTATCGTTGGCTTTCCCACAAGAAACCACGGTCCTGACTCCTGACAGTTTACTGTGTAACTTCGTTTGCATTGTGGTAAATAACAGCTTTTCAACTGCCAAGCAAGCCTCCCTTTGGGGAATGTTCGTTCTATGCACAGAGATCATCTGACAGGACTAAACATGTCGCCATGTATTTTACATTTCAGAATGTAAATTGGGATGAGGAAATTTTTTTACAGTGGGCAAAATCTGACTAAATAATTTATAAATGTCTATTGTAAAAAAAATAAACAATGTTATTCATTATGTTATTTTCACTACAAATCCTCTTTAGGGCTAAGTATAGTTGACACAAGGGGTTAATTAGGGAAAATACACTTTACTTTATAGCATCACTGTCACTTTAATTAAATTAAAAAAAAAAAAACACTTTTTTTTTTTTAACTAGCTATTGCGAGTTAAACTATTAAAAGCTAAACTTGCTGATTGTTATTTGCTATGGCAGCAATCATTCACTTTTGAATGGGTGCAAGAGCACACGTGTGTGCAGGATGTGAGTCTCACGTCCTGGAATCTAGAGGAGGACTACAGTAAAAAGGATGTGAAATGTTAAGTGGTTAAACTTTCCTTTTTATGGACATAACTACAAATTACGAGGCACCCCTGAAAAACTTTGATGCCCCCCAAACTTACATATAATGATGAGGCCCATAACTCCTTCCCACCCATAGTAGGTAAGGCCACCACAACTCCAGGTCTAGAGCAGGGGAGCTGTATTGGAGGGAGGCTGGGTAAGTACTTGGGACCACCTCAACAACTGCTTCTGCCTCCTCTTAGCCTTGCCCATTCTTCTGTTGTGGGTACACTTTCAAGCTTACAGCAAAATGACATTTTTGGTGATCTAAATGCACTTTTCACCCAAAATGTCCTGTTCAAGAAAAAATCATAAAAAACACTTACAAGTGTTTTATTTAAAAACGTTGGAATTATTCATACTGAGTTGTAGATAACCAGTATTAAAGACGTATATGAACTAGAACAGTGGTTCCCAACCTTTTATGAGGTATCGCCCCATAGGGGAAGACGACTCACCCCTGTCGCCCCCCTTCTCTTAGTACGGTATACCCTTACGCCAGGTGGTGGTGCCAGTGGAGGGGGCAGCGCTGTGACCTTGCCAGCTAAAAATAGCCGGTGACTCAACTACTTCACGCCAATTCCCTTACCGGTGTAATGTCAGCTATTGCAGCCCCGCACGTTGTGCAGGCCCGCATGCGCAGTAGGAGCCTGCGTCCCATTAAATTGTGCAGCCACGTAAACGTCCTAAATATCTCCGCTTCCGCACCACGTACACTCCCGAAATTTTCAGGGGAGGGAGGGGACCCCCAGATCTAGCTCTGTGCCGAATTGCAGCCCCCGAGCCCCGCTGGTTCCCGAGACTGATTGCAGCAAACCTATCTCGGGAACTAGCGGGGCTCGGGGCTGCAATTCCACACAGAGCTACAAAAAACATTGAGGCAGAAACGCATCCCCAATCCAAAATCTGCAGCAGCCCGGGAGTATGCGTTTCTGCAAAATGCCTCCCGCTCTGGTGTGCACCAGCCCATTGAAATACATTACCCTAGCGGATCCGCACCCGCAAGCGGATCGCAAACCGCAGCAGAACCGCTCTGGTGTGCACTAGGCCATTGTGTAGATACACCCTCATACTACAGGGAGGTGATAAAATTGGTCAGTGATTGGCCAATCATAATTGAAAGTGTGTAGTAGTCTTTACACAGGTATAGCACATCACTGAGTAGTAGCACAACTCCTACACCCTGTACTATTAACTTTCACTGTGCCCAACGGCTCACATTTGCTAATGTATAATAATTACCGTGCACTTTCAGATTGCAGTAAAATGTGCAGAATAGCAGCGTAGAGTATAATAATAAACAGTGTTTGGCTGAGAGTGGTAGACGTGTCTGCCTGGCAGGCTGCTTTGTGTGAATCTCATCATTCGGAGTGATTGGAAGCGAGACACTCGGCTATCTCCGGTGGGTTCTACTGCCCGATCTGTCACTTGTACATCCGTAGGAGGGAGACATCTCCGTATCTGCTCTCTCTGTATAGAATATAGTATAAATCTCGGTCTCTCCTTCTCTCCCTGAACACGCCTGTCTAGGCTGCTCCCTCCCCCTCCCTCTCTCCACCCTGCAGTCACATCCTGCAGTCTCTGTCTCCCTGCCTGCCACTGCTAAGGGCTCTCTTCCTGCTGGGATTGAGAGACATTTGCAAGCTGTCTAGTAAGGGATCCCCGCCCAGACGTCTCCCTGGCTCCTTGCTCTATGCGTGGCCTGTCTCTCCAGCTAGAGGCCCATACTAGCAGCTATCTCTGGATGTTTCTGCCCCGTCTATTCCTCTCCCAGGCCTGATGTGAGCGTCTCTCCCACTGCCTCTGCTGGATGGATATATGTGCTGCTGTCTCTGGACTAGGTGGCAGCCCTTCTAATGACGTCTCCCCGGACTGAGCTCTCCGGCTGTCTCTTGCGCTCTCTGGATGTCTCTTGCTGCTGTCAGGAGGCCTGAGATCTTCGGGGACAGAGATCAGGGTAACAGAGGCTTTCTGATAATATGTGTGTAATGATTGCTTGTCTGATGGTGAGCAGCATGCCTGCCTTCCTGCCATCCACGTTGTGTTCCCAGCTTGGCAGCACATAGGCAGCCAGCATCTCCCGTATCCCTGTTTAGCTGGTATGTCACACCATAGGACGGCTGATGTCACCCCTTCCTTCCCAGCCTGTATTCAGCACTGCTGGCTGCTTGGCCATGATTACATCCTTCAGTCCCTCTACCACCCAAGCAGCACTTCCCTGAGTCCTTCTAAAATACCAGTCCATCCACAAGTGCCTGGCCTCCCTCTTACTGTACAGCCAGATCCGGCTGCCAGCCCAGCAGCATTCCCTTTGAATAGTTAGTATGTGCATGGTTTATTCAAGATATGCAGTGTTAATACTGTTATCAGTATGCTTGGTATTTGTGGTATGTCTGACAGTATTCTGGAGATGAGGACTTCTTGGGGCAATGCTGGGACCTTTCCCTTTTACATGTATCTCCTTGTGACTTTTACTAGTCTTACTTACTATCCTCTGTAAAAAATACATACTGTATTCAGTGCATGGTCATAATAATGCATTTTTTAAAGAACATGAAGAGGAAAATGTTAAATTGAAAAGCAGCAAAAGTAAAGGTTATATTGCATCTGGTTAAATGATCACTGTTGTGTCTCATCTGCTTCTGTCCTGCAGATGTATTCATTAAAAGACACTGACAGAAAATGCTTTATGCAATGACATCATATGTCTCTTTGACATTCACTATAACCCCTCCTATGGTTCTATGGAACCCCACCCTAATACTATTTTATCCATAGTAGCAAATGGGTGCTGTTGGGCACAGTGAAAGTCTGAGCATAGTACAGGATGTAGAAGTTGTACAGTTAGGGGATGTGGAAAGTGTGTGCATGTGTATAGTACAGGGGTGAATGTAGAGGGAGTTGTAAAATCTTAAGCATGTGGATAAGTGTATCAGGACCCTGTACAGAGTTATGTGTAAGTGTAAGAAATATGTGGTTATAGTATATAGATAAATGTACAATGTATGCACTGTAATGCCTGGGACCCACTGGCAGCACAATTCTAAACACTTAAATGGACCCTGAGCATGACTATAAAACGGGAAAATTAACTTACCTGGGGCTTCCTCCAGCCCCTCATAGTTGGTGAAGGCCCTCGGCGTCCTCCGGGCTCCCTACGTTCTGTCCCCAGAGGGTCAGTTAGAGTGGCGACTTCAGCTGAAGCCATGGCCCCAGGTAATTTATTTTTTTCTGTTTTTATGGTCCTGCTCAGCAGGGGTGCTCGGATACCCCTTTTTAAAATCCGAATTGATCCGGATACCCAGATATCCGGATCCGAATTGGATATCCGAATCCGAACTTTTTGGTATCCAAACTCAATATCCATCCGGATTCGGATGTCTGGATAGAAAACTGGAAGTGACCTGAAAATTGCTTAAAATGCTTTCTCTCTTCTCTCTCTGAATTTTTGCCATCGAAGGTGATTTTAGCTTCTGCTCGGATATCTGAACTAACTATCCGCCCGAATTTTAGATTGGAAATCCGAGTTTGTCGCATAGTGCTATTCGGATTTTAAAAAATATCCGAATTGCTATTCAAAGTTCGGATATTGGAAAAAGTTTGGATTATCTGGGTAGTTCGGATATCCGGAATCCGGATGAGCAATACTGCTGCTCAGGGATCTTGGAAATGAGGCTATGGGGATTTTTTTTTTTTTTTTATTTTTTTTATTTTTTTTTACATCCCTCAAGTAGAATCACACACATAGCATTACATTAAAGCTTTTGAAATCACAGGCACTTAAAAAATTGCTGCTAGTGGGTCCTAGGCCTAAGGTTTGGTTGACACTATACCACAGCCACAAGGTGGAAGGTCACAGTGGATCTGCTGTATGATCTGCTGTGTCTGTTCATGATTTTTTTGGAGTCCTTTATACAGTGGAGGAAATAATTATTTGACCCCTCACTGATTTTGTAAGTTTGTCCAATGACAAAGAAATGAAAAGTCTCAGAACAATATAATTTCAATGGTAGGTTTATTTTAACAGTGGCAGATAGCACATCAAAAGGAAAATCGAAAAAATAACCTTAAATAGAAGATAGCAACTGATTTGCATTTCATTGAGTGAAATAAGTTTTTGAACCCTCTAACAATAAAAGACTTAGTACTTAGTGGAAAAACCCTTGTTTACAAGCACAGAGGTCAAACGTTTCTTGTAATTGATGACCAAGTTTGCACACATTTTAGGAGGAATGTTGGTCCACTCCTCTTTGCAGATCATCTCTAAATCCCTAAGGTTTCGAGGCTGTCTCTGTGCAACTCTGAGCTTGAGCTCCCTCCATAGGTTTTCCATTGGATTAAGGTCCGGAGACTGACTAGGCCACTCCATGACCTTAATGTGCTTCTTCTTTGTTGCCTTTGCTGTATGTTTTGGGTCATTGTCGTGCTGGAACACCCATCCACGACCCATTTTCAGTTTCCTGGCAGAGGGAAGGAGGTTGTCGTTCAGGATTTCACGATACATGGTTCCGTCCATTTTCCCGTTAATGCGATTAAGTTGTACTGTGCCCTTAGCAGAAAAACACCCCCAAAGCAAAATGTTTCCACCCCCATGCTTGACGGTGGGGACGGTGTTTTGGGGTCATAGGCAGCATTTTTCTTCCTCCAAACACAGCGAGTTGAGTTAATGCCAAAGAGCTCTATTTTGGTCTCATCAGACCACAGCACCTTCTCCCAGTCACTCACAGAATCATTCAGGTGTTCATTGGCAAACTTTAGACGGGCCTGCACATGTGCCTTCTTGAGCAGGGGGACCTTGCGAGCCCTGCAGGATTTTAATCCATTGCGGTGTAATGTGTTTCCAATGGTTTTCTTGGTGACTGTGGTCCCTGCTAATTTGAGGTCATTCACTAACTCCTCCCGTGTAGTTCTAGGATGCTTTTTCACCTTTCTCAGAACCATTGACACCCCACGAGGTGAGATCTTGCGTGGAGCCCCAGAGCGAGGTCGATTGATGGTCATTTTGTGCTCCTTCCATTTTTGAACAATCGCACCAACAGTTGTCACCTTCTCTCCCAGCTTCTTGCTAATGGTTTTGTAGCCCATTCCAGCCTTGTGCAGGTCTACAATTTTGTCTCTGACATCCTTGGACAGCTCTTTGGTCTTTCCCATGTTGGAGAGTTTGGAGTCTGCTTGATTGATTGATTCTGTGGACAGGTGTCTTTTATACAGGTGACTAGTTAAGACAGGTGTCCTTAATGAGGGTGACTAATTGAGTAGAAGTGTCTAACCACTCTGTGGGAGCCAGAACTCTAAATGGTTGGTAGGGGTTCAAAAACTTATTTCACTCAATGAAATGCAAATCAGTTGCTATCTTTTATTTAAGGTTATTTTTTCGATTTTCCTTTTGTTGTGCTATCTGCCACTGTTAAAATAAACCTACCATTGAAATGATACTGTTCTGAGACTTTTCATTTCTTTGTCATTGGACAAACTTACAAAATCAGTGAGGGGTCAAATAATTATTTCCCCCACTGTAACTCACAAGTATTAGATAGCATGCTATGTATGACATGTCCCTGTTCCGTGCAATATCTGGAAAAGTTGTCTAAGATGGGACTTAGTATTTTGCTACTGCAAAGGACCACAGACACAACGTGCATGTGTGAATGGATCTTATAGTTACCAGGATTCGTTGATGTCCATTGTGGGAAAAAGGGCTCTATGTGCTCTTGTGTGTGAACCTAGGCTAAGTGTATGTGAAAAGGCTTGGGCACACTGCTGTGTACAGTGCAGTGTTCTCCCCAGAATTTTTTTCCAGCTGGGTGGCATGAAATGGTAGCCGGGTGGCATAAAAAAAGTAGCCGGGTGGGACGAGATGAGAGACTGCAAGGCCAGTGCTTCTGTGATCAACCCTGCTTACAGCATAGGAGGAGGTGAGCCAATGACAGCCGGGTGGTGACCAAAACTAGCCGGGTGGAGCACTCGGCTAAAAGAGGCTGGGGAGAACACTGCAGTGTATGGGTAAGGGCCTCGGGCACACTGTTGTGTATAGCATATGGGTAAAGGCTTGTGTATAATGTATGGGTAAGGTATGGATAGCATATGGGTAACGGCTTTGGTACACTGTTGTCTATCGCGTATGGGTAAAGGCTCAGGTACACAGTTATTTATAGCGTATGGGCACACTGTTGTGCATAGAGTATGAGTAAGGGCTCCGATGCACTGTTGAATATAGTGTATAGGTTTGGGCTCACTGTTGTGTATGGATAAGGGCACATATGCACTGTTGTGTATAGAGTATGGGTAAGGGATTGGGCACACTGTAATCTGTAGCATCTGAGTAAGGGTTTGGGCTCACTGTTGTGTATAGTGTATGGGTAGGGATTTGGGCTCACTGTTGTGTATGTGGAAGGGCTTGGGCACACGGTTGTGTTAGAGTGATGTTGGGATATGTGTGTTAAATTACCAGGTAAAAATAAAAGACCTCTAATGCAGTATAGAGTCAGAATGAATGCAAATTACAATAATGTAAGTAGTGGACAAAATAACTACCTCTAAATGTCTCTGAGTTATATTGGGTACATGGAAATATTTTTTATTAAGTTTTTATAAAAGGGGGCAGTATCCCCTTTCTCTGTGCTGGTGTGGTGTGAGTGGCCAGGGCCTGTTTTAACTTAAAGGACCAGTGTCACGAATGGTATTTTTTAAACATAGATACCTTTTTAGTGCTGGTTTAATGCAGGGCTGTGGAGTCGGTCCAAAAATCCACCGACTCCGACTCCTCAGTTTAGGATTCCACCGACTACGACTCCTCTAATTTACATATTACAATTTTATTGATTAAAAGTATGTAACATGAAATTCGTCTCTTAACTGCCAACGCTTAGGAATTTTACAAGACAACTGAAGTGAGAAGGATATGTAGACTACTATATTTATTCCCTTTAGACTAAAACTAGTCCATGGTAAGAGTACTTGTAAAAGGTACAAACCGGAACAAAGAACATCTATCAGGCCCTAGGCAATGTAAGTGTGGGTACATCTAAGAATGATGTGCAGGTACTCTGCAGGGGAATAAGGAGATTCTTCCTCTATTACACATTTTTCATGCACAATCTGAACTAGGTTTATGGGCGATAGACAACACCTCTGTGTTCAATGTGCACAACATTCTCAGTGGATTCCCTGCAGCTCTGTGGGGAGTGCATATGTAGAGTATAGTACTACTGTGTAACAAAGTAAACCTGAGACAGATGAAATTAAAGTTTTTATACATACCTGGGGCGTCCTCCAGCCACCTTCAGGATAATCAGTCCCTCGTTGTACTCCTCCACCACCTGGATCTTCTGCTATGAGTCCAGGTACTTGAGCCAGTCGGGCGTAGTGCGCATGCACACACTCCGCCGCCAGGAGCATACTACACCTGTGCAGCACTATTGCGCAGGTGCAGAATGTTCCTGGCTGTGGGAGCGGCATGCGGCCGGACTGCGCTAACTGGCTGAATTACCAGGACTCATAGCAGAAGATTCAGGTGGTGGAGGACAGCGAGGGACTGATTAGCCTGAAGGGGGCTGGAGGAAGCCCCAGGTATGTATAAAACTTTACTTTTCATCCGTCTCAGTTACCCTTTAATTTGTAGTCACCAAACCAAATTTTAATAACATATCAAATTATTTGATTTCATGAGCAAAGAGAGTGCATACATTTGCATAAATCAGCATCAATGCGGAATTATTTCCATCTCGTTGACCATCTCTATTAGTGACACGGCTACACATCAGGCTTTATTCTTACAGCATAGATGTTATTTAGTATATATAAGAGATTCCTGTGTACACATCATATATACAGTCACAATCAGATATGCATATCTGACCTTAAAAATACGGGGACTGCTTTATTGAAGCAGCACAAGTAACTAATTTTGATTGGTTTATTTCATTTTTGTGGACAAAGCACAGCTATTACTGTATATATACATTATTTTTAATGACTATTATCTGAGAAATAGAACATTTTATCATATTTTCTATTTTAATTACAGTTACAAATTCATTAGGAGTCGGAGTCTGTGCATTTTTTCCCGACTCCGACTCCAGGCACCCAAAATTGCCCGACTCCACGACTCTGACTCCACAGCCCTGGTTTAATGAGAGTAGTGTTTACTAGCAATTTTGTTTTTTGTGCAGTATGAAAAAAAAAAAAAAAAAAAAAAAAAGACTTAGGGCCCTTTGACACTTAATCAGTTGCTCTCAGTTAAAACAGAAAGAAAACTGATTTTCAAAGTAATGCCCATGTTTTCCTATGGCACCTTTCACACTTAACCAACGCATACTAACGCATACCGAACTGATTAAGTGTAAAGGGGGCCTTACTGTATTCATTCAATCCCCCTCCCCTCTGTTGGCGACGTGGCATAGACTTACACAGTGCACGGGTGTACAAGCGGAAGTTGGGAAATAAGCATACCGCTCTCACCCATGCCTCTATCGGCAGCTCCAAACGAGCGCTGACATAGCGGGAGCGCCTGTCATAGTGACAGGTGATGTCACCGCTTTCCACACAGGAAGCCTGCGGAGGGGACCTTCAGAGTCCCGTCTGCGCAGGCACTGCTGGGGGTACCTATTGCGCACATGTGCGACACTACTCTCATAAACCAGCACTAAAGGTATCTGTTTTAAAAATGCCATTCATGACACTGGTCCTTTAAATGGGGACCTGGGCAAAAATATTTAAACATGAGACCAATGAAACATAGGAATTTATACTTACCTGGGGCTTCCTCCAGCCTCCTGTATTCTGCTTCCTTGGTGTCCACCTGTTCGCCTGCAGTCAGCTCTGGTAATGTCCCCAACTGACCTAGTCGAGGACTGCTGCACATTCATGGCCCTAACCGTGTGTCTCCACGGTCCAATCTGGAGCTTTGCAGTTACAAGCCTTAACTGTGCAGGTGCAGAACGCTCCTGGCCACTGGAACATAACCAAGGAGGCATGCTGTCAGGCCCACGCATGCGCAGTAGTCCTCAACTACTGGGGCTCAGTGCATGGGAACAGAGGGGAGCAGACGGGCACTGAGGGAGCCCATGAACTACAGGGGGCTGGAGGAAGCCCCGGGTAAGTATAAATCTTTGCATTGTTCTCAGGTTTATTTTAAATAAGACTAAAGGTGCCCATTAACGTTAATATTTTAGAAAAAAAATAAACTTTGCAATCCGGTAATTGCGATCAGGTTAGCGTATTGGTGATGCAGATTGACAACAGATAATTGGATTGTCAATCCATTCTACATACCAATTTTTATCAGAAATGATCGGATTGGTTACAATAGATTTAAATGCCATTCATGGGGATGATCAATTATTTATAATTCTTTCCTTTTGATTGCTGTTATTGGATCAGAAGATGGGTCTGGATATAAAATTGTACTGTTAATGGGCACCTTAAATGATAAAGGCAGCATATCCATTCTCAATAACTTACTTTAAGAGGCACCATAAGGTCATACAGGAGAATGTAATGCATTATTCGGGATACACTAATTATCCTGGTTTCAGCATCATGTACGCTTCCTATATGTTGCTGTATATTGGTATATAACCCCGCCCTCCTAGTGATGCTTAGCCTAGGCTATGATCTCACATAGCCTTCTGCCCCAGTGCACTCTGGGAGACCAGGTTTTATTACTGCTCACGTCACAAACAAACATCCCACAGTAATGCACCTTGCCAGCGGTAAAGATGCCGCCATCTGTGGTAAATTTCCGAATGTAAATCTAAGTGGAAAATGATGAGCAAACTGAATAATTTATAAAGTGATACTATAAAACACAAGCAATTTAATATACCTGGCACAATTGGGGTTGCTGGCATATGTGTTTCTGCCAGTTGCTTGAGAACTCAAGCAACCAGCGTAAAATGACCTCAGCCCACTGCCTCCCTCCCCCCAGGAGAAATGCAGAGCAGTGGCGGAAAAGACTTACAAATCCTCCAGGTGCTGGTCTGCTTCACGCTGGGAACACACAATGCGTTTTTTCGTCAATTTTCCATCTGATCGATTTCCAATTTTCCGATTTGATTCTGCTATCTTTTCTTATCTATTTCCATTCACTTCTATGAGAAATCGATCAGAAAAACAGTCAAAAATAAGATCAGAAATTATCTATCGAACTATCTATCTAACACAAAATCGTATGGTGTGTACCTAGCTTCAATTCTGCAGCTCCCAGCTTGCTTTGCTGTGTCACCTCTGCACGGCTCCGATGTGTCACGTGACCTGGTGCTAGTCAGATGTCATGCCTGGAGGCCATACTAGAATGCAACAAAGCAGCTGGGAGCTGCAAGACTGAAGAAGATCCGCCCCCGGGCATGCCAGGTTAGTTGGGGCTGTCGATGCCTGAGTTCCAGTTAAGGATGCATCTGAGTTTATTAGTTTACCTCCTCTTTGTTATTTCATTTGCCATTTTAGTCTGATCCAGTGTGCCGCTTTTATATATACCAAGTCAGCCTGTAGTGTTAATTTGTTCATGCACAGCACATGCCTTTCTCGTTTTTAGTTATTTAGAATGATAAACTGAAATTCATTTCATGTATGGCAATACAGATATGTATAATATTTATACCTTCATTGGTATTTTTGAATGGTGTCTTCCTGTCACTCGAGAAATATGGAGCTATACTGTAATTTTTTCTGAAAATAAGAGATTAATGTTGGTGGTGGTTGTCTTGTGACTTCCTGAAGAGTGTTTGCTGCAGGTCAGTGACACAGGAAATACTGAAACCAGAATATCAGCATCACAACTAGACAACTAGCATTCAGAACTGATTCACACTGGAAGCACTGAAGCTAGTGGTGACTTTTACAGGAGCTGACTGGCGCTTGCTAGAGATCTCATCGGCACTGATGGGTATTTTCCACTGACTCTTGCAGAGGTGAAATTGCTAATAAGTGCCTCAAATTTCTGAATCAACATTTTTTTTTTTTTTTTTATAAAGGTCAGCTATTGCAAGGCTTGTAATGTGAACAGTCCACATTGAAAGCAATGGCCATTGCACTGTCCTGACATTTTGCTACATTCGTATAGCACCACCAAATTCTAGGAATAATAAATATTGTGAATTAGGAATGAGCAGCGCTAGCCTTCCCATTCCTCTCATGACAGGTTTACCTTTAGGCTACTTTCCCACCAAGATGTTGCGTTTTAGGGGACGTTATGGTCGCATAACGTGCCCCTAACGCAACGCATGGTGGTGTTGAAGTTGGACGTCAGATTGAGCTGTGTTATGCAGCTCTCAAAGCAGCCGCTCCAGGTTAGTGATAGGAAGTCCGGATCTTTTTTAAGGATTCGGATCATTGAAAAGATCCGGATCTTTGAACCGGATCATTTGAATCATTTTACTAGGGAAGCAGACTGGGTGAAATGATTAGCAGGACAGGACTTTGCCTGCACTATACATTCTGTATGTTCCTGTTTCTTCCAGACAGACATCCACTGTGAACCGAATCTTTCATTGTGGTGATCCGGATGATTCGACTCACAAAAAAGATCCGGATCAAATGAACGATTCGTTCATGATCCGGACAACACTACAGTCCCACCACGAGTCACCACAGTGCAGTGAATATTAATTAGCCATGTGGCTGGCCGAGGAGGAGGAGGGACCTCCTCCTCCAACATTACTGAGCATGTGCAAACAGTCTAACGTGGCTTAGCCGAGCATAACTTACAGCATGCAGCACTTTGTTTAAACGTGCTGCGTTACTATGTAACGCAACGTGTGCACTGTGAACAGCACATTGATTTTACAGTGCTGTGAGTTAGGCTGCGTTACTGGCTGCTGTAACGTGGGACTTTAACGTCCCACTGTGAAACCAGCCTTAACGCAGACCTGAACTCAGAACTTACTCTCTGCTCAAAAAGATAAGCAACAGCATAATAACCTTTAAAGAAAAACATTTATTTGTTACAGCTGATACAAATTCTGCAATAAATCTGTAGTTTGTCGTCTACTTCCTGCTTTCAGGGAAGCAGACATATTGTTAACATCGTGTGTTTTACCAATTAGATCTCTGCCGTGGCAGTCAGCTGACACATTTGAGATCTTAAATTGCAAGTTATTAGTCACAGACGAGGAGAAATTAGACAGGCTAAACTCTCTAAATACACACAGGGTGCATTTCTCTTGGTTTTCTTCTGTCCTATGCAAGAGTTCAGGTCCACTTTAACTGAACTGAAGAATAATATGCAGATTCCCTTCCCTATTACCTTAAAAAATATTGCAACTTGCCTGGGTGTTGTAATGATTACATATGCTAATAATTTTGTCTTGCATGTAAATACAATGCAGATTGTCATTGTATGGAGCTTGATATTGGGCCATTTATATAGACGTTCTGCTGATGTTGAGTGATCCAGTTCCAAGTTGCATACAATTTGCATTATATTTGCATGCTAGCCAGAATCCTTGTATGGGGCAGAAGGTTAGCCCTGGAATTAACTTTGGATGCACCTCACAAAATTCTGGTAGCAGCCCTGGCCTCTGCATGTGCATTTCAACTATAAATGGAGATGGTGAATGAGCGGCCCTACAGTTAGCCACATTTAGAGCAGGTCTGTTTGGATGGGGTACAGATTAGACAGCCAAGTACCCTTAGCTGGATCAGCCTCTACACTACAGCCACTACTTCTGCATGGATGCTGTGTTTAAGGGGTGCTAATAATGTTGCGCTTTGAGTCCTATGGGAGAAAAGCGTTTTACAAATGTTATTGTATTGTAATGTTCATGCTTGGATTATTAGATCTTTGCAGCTACCTGCCCTGGACTATTTTGGCACATCTGCTGCATGGAGGTTGTATTACTACCTGCAATTGGCATCTTATTGTGAACACACATGTGAAGCATACTTCTTTAACAAAGGGCTGGTGCACACCAAGTGCGATTCTCAGCGTTTTTAGAAATGCTTGCGCTTTGAAAAGTGCTTGGCTAATGTATTTCAATGGGATGGTGCACGCCTGAGCGGTTTTCCCCAAACGCATATTTGGGTCCTGCAGCATTTTTGCTGATTTCTGAGGCGATTCAGCCTCAATGTTCCTGCACGACAGGAAGAACACTAACTGATGACCAAGGTCTGCTACTAATGTGGGTCAGACCTATACCATCACTGTAACTCCAACTGTTTGTGTTGTGCATCTTGTTTTCCTATACTATGCCTATGCCATGTGTACCACAAAGAATTCCGAGTACAGCTCTGCTGTACTTGGCGAAATAAAATTGATTCTGATGTTAAAGGGAAGGTTCAAGCAAAATAAAAAAATGAGTTTCACTTACCTGGGGCTTCTACCAGCCCCATGCAGCCATCCTGTGCCCTCATAGTCACTCACTGCTGCTCTGGTCCCCCGCTGGCAGCTTGCCGACCTCGGAGGTCGGCGGGCCGCATTGCATACATTTTTACGCATTCCCACTAGTGCAGGAACATTAACACATACATTTTTACGCGTTACTGGTTCAATGCGTAAATTTTTACGCATTGAACCAGTAATACGTAAAAATGTATGCGTTAATGTTCCTGGACTAGCGGGAATGCGTAAAAATGTACGCAATGCGTCCCGCCGACCGAGGTCGGCAAGCTGCCAGCGGGGGACCAGAGCAGCAGTGAGTGACTACGAGGGCGCAGGATGGCTGCCTGGGGCTGGTAGAAGCCCCAGGTAAGTGAAACTCCATTTTTTTTATTTTGCTTGGACATTCCCTTTAACCTCCTTAGCGGTAACCCCGTGCTGGACACGGGGTAAGCCGCCGGAGGGTGCCGCTCAGGCCCTGCTGGGCCGATTTTCATATTTTTTTTTTTTTTTTGCTGGACGCAGCTAGCACTTTGCTAGCTGCGCCAGCACTCTGATCGCCGCCGGCCCCCGCCCGATCGCCGCTATCTGATGCTGTACTGTAACAAAACAAAAAAAAACAAAAAAAAAAACGCTACACAAAAACGCTCCAAAAATCGTTAGGCATGCTTAGAAAATCGCTAGGCACATGCCTAGAATCCCCTTAAAAAAATCACTTAAAGTGCTAAGCTTTTTCTTTTACGCCAGCGCTTTTTGGTGTACACTGGCCCAAATACTTTTTTTTTTTTTTCATACAGTTTGATATTTGTGTGATTATGTGAACCTTTGATTATTGGGTTGCTCCTTGTTCTTACATCCCTGAGTTGCTTTATTCTCATGATGACGCATGTTATGTTTCAGTTTTTATAACGTTGTCACATTTTTAACTATATTATGTATGATACTGGTAACATCTTAGCAAATGTTCTATGTTAAAGCTGACCTGAAATCAAAACTTCCTCTCTGCTTTAAAAGATGGGCAACAGCATAATAACATTTAAAGAAAAACATTTATTTGTTGCAGCTGATATAAATCTTCACAGTTTCTATGGAGGCAGATACATTGTTAACATCCTGTGCTTTCAAATGAGCTTATCTGCCGTGGCAGACAGCTGACATGGGATAGATCAAATGACAACTTGTGATTAGACAGAGGGGGAATTAGACAGGCTAAACAGTCTAAATGCATACAGGGTGCATTTTTCTTTTTTTTTCCTTCTGTCCTGTGCAAGAGTTCAGGTCCACTTTAA
Source organism: Hyperolius riggenbachi (assembly GCF_040937935.1). Lineage (NCBI taxonomy): Eukaryota > Metazoa > Chordata > Amphibia > Anura > Hyperoliidae > Hyperolius > Hyperolius riggenbachi. The sequence continues at coordinate 219,485,174 of NC_090648.1, forward strand.
ATGTTACAGCCCATAAGTCCTGGATAATCTTTTGTTTGTATTTTTGTGCTGTGTGCCCGTTAGGGTAAGTTCCATCACACGTTGGCCCCTTTAATCTCCGTACTTGCGTCACATCAGTGAATCAGAAAGAGGCAGAAGAGGAAAATAAAGATCAGGCAAACTGAATATTTCAGTTGATTGGGTAACAGTAGGTAGATGACCCATAGCATTGCACGGTATTGAACAGTAGAACACTATTGTTTGATAGATTTTCATTAAATTACATTGGTGAAATGTATTGAAAATCTGTGTGCAGTGTATGGATGGGTTCGATCCCTCTCTGATCAGATTCAGATTAGAGAGGCATTGATCTGTATGACACACTAGGTGGCAATTTATGTGTAGTAGCCTAAAGGCCCTTACACATGTCGGATTTTTGCGAACGACCCGTCGTTTGAACGTTCCGTCGTTCGCACGTCAAATCCGGTGTGTGTACAGACTATCGTTCGGGTGATAAGACTGCTGAAAACCAGTCTTATCACCCGAACGATAGTCTGTACACACGCCGGATTTGACATGCGAATGACGGAACGTTCAAACGACGGGTCGTTCACAAAAATCCGACGTGTGTATGGGCCTTTAACCTCTTGCTTCTATAAAGCTTATTAACACTTGTTAATTATGTTCTAGGCAGACAAAATTGTTCATAGCATTGAAATTTGTTTAGGTTATCAGGGAAACACAATAGTACTACACACTTATAAAAGATTTGCATTGAAGTTGTTCATATGCATGCTTCATGCTTGAATTAGTTACAGTGCCTCCATGAAACAAACATTAATCTCCTATGTACAGTATCCAGTTTGTAATGGCTGACTCATGTCACGTGTGTAGGCCCATGAGCTGGTTATAGGTGTGAATTTGTGCATGGTAGAGGAGGCTGAACGCGTACCTCATTGTGAAATGTGTCATGTGGCCACATCAACCCGTAATGAGCATTCAGATGAAAGCTAGCGGCTTCTGCTGATTCCTGTCTGTGAATAGTAAGCACTAGGGCTGCAAATGGAGGGAGAGAGAGATGAGGGGAAATGTATTGTCCTTGTGGCCTCCTCACCCAGATATAAAGGTCTGTCTCTGCTGTGTGTCATATGGATGAAAGAGAAAGATAAAGCTGGTCTGATTGAACAGCCAGTACATTAACATCTGTCACTAAAATCTGCTCTGACCCAGATATAATCATCCTGATTATTGAGGCCAGAGTCCTAGCAGCAAATATAATAGACTGTTTTGATTACATGATAAATATTCCCAGTATTTTATATAAGCTTGTGTGGATTGTAGCTGGTCATGATGAAGGCATGTAGTCATGGTGGGGTTAAGCAGTGTCTTTCTGCGTGTTACACAAAGCCCCTTTCATGTTGTGGGACGATGACATTTTCACATGACGGGAGACAACCTCAGGATATCCCATAATGGGAAAGTGCAAGCTTCATCACTGACTCATGTACAGTGGCACTTCAGTTGATTTGTAATTGTAACTGTAATGCTCAGCCCTTTATCATTATCAATTAGTCATTCACTGCTGCTGAGGTTATGCTTTGTACTCTATAAACAAGCTTTTTAATCATGTGAGTGAAGATACAATATGCGCTTGTGCCACTTTACTGCTTCTGTAGATCCTTGAATGCTGACTCTCGTTCAGGGTCACTGCCAGATGATGAGGTTTTTGTGCAACTGGTTATTTGCCAATCCAAGACACCTGGCTATATTTTTCTGTCTGTAGGGTCTTATTTTAACCCTAATCATTCTGGATAATTGAGAGGAGTAAATTATTGTCCAATAAAAATGTTTTTGCACACAGACTTTAGTGTCTACATATGGGGCGTAAGTCCACCACTACCTCCTTTTTTATAAAGGTGGGTTTTTTTTTTTTTTTTTTTTTTGTGTGTGCGGTTTATCCTTGTTGGCACCAGGGCTGTGGAGCCTGTACAAAAATCACACGACTCCGACTCCTCCAGTTTATGAAACTTCCGACTCCAGGTACCCAAAATTGCTCCGACTCCTTGGTCTAATTTTTACAAAGGCTATGGATTTGGTTCAAAATCAACCGACTCCTCAGTTTATTGAAACCACCGACTCCAGGTACCCAAAATTGCTCCGACTCCTTAACTCTGACTCCACAGCCCTGGTTGGCGCCTCTGTTGTCTAATTTGTCTTGTGATCTTTGTCCAGCCCTGTGTGTGTCCCCTTTTCTACTACAGAGAGGGACTTCTTAACCCAAGAGGAGTCGGACTTGTTCTCCCCACTAACGTATACAGTAGTTGCCTTTGTGGTAACCTCGTTTTGTGAGTTTAACTCCATCAAATACGTTCCTTGAAATATCCGGTTATCCTGACAATGCTACGCCATATTGGGTTCTCAGTTGTCTCTGTTTTACTATAGAAGAATATGTTCAATAAACTAAAGATTTTACAACAGAATTAAGATTATGTAAAGAATCACAAGAAGAAATGTGGGATGAGCCAGTATTTCATACACATCAATCTACCGATTATAGCCTCATTGGCAATTTAAAGTTGACTTTTATACAAAAACAAGTTCTTTTCCCTCTTATAAGTGTATATTGATTTATAAATCGACTATGACCAGAGTGAATTGACGACAGGAGCTTGTATATTATTTATGCTCCAGGAAATCCTTGCCACAAACCTCACAGATTACTAAACTAGAAAAGGAGGTGCTAATATACAAAGTGCTGTACAAAATTCACAACCCACCATGACAGGGAAAAGTGCAGGTGCATATGAATTACATCAGCATATAGCCCAAGTAACAGAGCTAGCAATCCACGGTTCAGACCCTCACATATATACAAATAAACCTACCCTTAGAACCCCTCCCCCTCAGAGAATAGCAGCCATAAAGGTTTAAGGCCTACCTGCTTTTGGTATTCACATGGCAATGGCTCGCCCCTCAGAAGTGTCACAAAGGGGGATGAACTCCACATACCGTCTCCTTAAAGATAAACATTAAAACAGTACATGTAAGTAGGGACTAGGGATGAGCGGGTACCAGAGGGTAGAGAGTGGCGAGGCATGTCGGCCTCTTAAACTAAAGAACTTTGCAGAAACCATCAATATGCAAATTTGTATGTACAAAGTATAACCCAAAATTCTCTTCATTTGCAAATATTATACAACCAGAGCAATTGTATGACTCGAATGGCAGAGCTGGGAACCGATGCAGAGATCCCTCATCTCATGTACATCTTTCCAGGGATCCTCATCCACTGATTTTTAAGGTTTATAATAATAGGTAATTTGAATTGCCCATGGTGCTTTAAACAATAGATTGATGTGTATGAAATGTATACCCTGGCTTCCCTTGGACTGTGTTTACTAATGAACCAATATTTATCTTACTGTATTAATAAGGTTTGCTACACTTTGCCTTATTAAATTAGCTTATGGCAAAAGCAGATCTCTGATACTTGCTTTACCAGAAGAAATATGAACTTTTGCTGCCTTTTGATGTTGCCTGATTATCAGTTTTTCTAGTCACTTGGGCTGAGCTTGTGTGACCAGTTTGTCAGCATTTGGTCATGTGACCGAGCCACAGGACTCTTGCACAGTGCATTAATCGGGCCATACACACATAGATTTGATTGGACATGTAGGTGCAATTGATTTTATTTTGGTTTAAAAATTGATTCAAAGTATCTATCGGAAAAGATGTATAATGTAGGTCGATTGAGGGTGGGGTCTAAGGGGTGGTCAGATGATGAGCCATAGGGTTTGCACTGCATCAAACTGTGCAGCACTGTGGTCTGATTCCGATTGAAGAGGGATCGATTGTTTTGTCACATTGGTCAGAAATTGATATTTGTATGGGCACTATAAATATTTCAGCTCCTCTTTTACCTTTTCTCAGTTTATTGGGTTGGTATTGCCTGGATAGCAGGAGCGGTTTGTACAGTTGTTTGTGGTGATAGAAAACACTGAATACCACAAAAAAATGTGTGTAGTGGGCTTAAAGGACACCTGAAGTGAGAGGGACATGGAGGCTGCCATATTTCCTTTTTAACAATATTAGTTGCCTGGCATACTGCTGATCTTTCTGGCATAAATAGTATCTTAATCGCACACCTGAAGCAAGCATGTGGCTGATCCAGTCAGACTTCAATTAGAAACATTTGATCAGCATGCTTGTTTAGGGTTTATAGCTTAAAGCAGGGGTGCCCATTGGGTAGATCTAAAAAGAACTTCATGGTAGATCGTGACCGCACTTCATTTTCCATTCTGTTCTGTATATACAAAAGAACCTAAAATTGTACATAGGTAGATCCAGGGCTGTGGAGTCGGTACAAAAATCAACCGACTCCAACTCCTCAGTTTAGGATTCCACCGACTCACACTCCTCTAATTTGCATATTACAATCTTGTTGATTGATGTAGTATGTAACATGAAATTCGTCTCTTAACTGCCAACGCTTTGGAATTTTAAAAGACAACTGAAGTGAGAAGGAGATGGAGACTGCCATATTTATTCCCTTTAGACTAAAACTAGTCCTTGGTAAGAGTACTTGTAAAAGGTACAGACCGGAACAAAGAACATCTATCAGGCCCTAGGCAATGTAACTGTGGGTACATGTAAGAATGATGTGCAGGTACTCTGCAGGAGAATGAGGGGATTATTCCTCTATTACACATTCTTCATGCACAATCTGAACCAGGTTTATGGGTGACAGACAACACCTCTGTGTTCAATGTGCACAATATTCTCAGTGGATTCCCTGCAGCTCTGTGGGGAGTGCATATGTAGAGTACAGTACTACTGTGTAACAAAGTAAACCTGATACAGATGAAATTAAAGTTTTATACATACTTGTGGATTCCTCCAGCCCCCTTCAGGCTAATCAGTCCCTTGCTGTCCTCCTCCGCCAACTGGATCTTCTGCTATGAGTCCAGTTACTTGAGCCAGTCTGGCATAGTGCGCATGCACACACTCCGCCGCCGGGAGTGTACTACACCTGCGCAGCACTATTGCGCAGGTGCAGAATGCTCCTGGCTGTGGACGTGGCATGCGGCCGGACTGCGCTGACTGGCTGAATTACCAGGACTCATAGCAGAAGATCCAGGTGGTGGAGGTGGACAGCGAGGGACTGATTAGCCTCAGGGGGCTGGAGAAAGCCCCAGGTATGTATAAAACTTTTCTTTTCATCCTTCTCAGGTACCATTTAATTCGTAGTCACCAAACCAAATTTTAACAACATATCAAATTATTTGATTTCATGAGCAAAGAGAGTGCGTACATTTGCATAAATCAGAATCCATGCAGAATTATTTCCATCTCATTGACCATCTCTATTTGTGACACAGCTACACATCAGGCTTTATACTTACAGCATAGATGTTATTTAGTGTATATATATAAGAGATTCCTGTGTACACATCATATATACAGTCACAATCAGATGTGTATATCTGACTTTAAAAATACGGGGACTGCTTTATTGAAGCAGCACAAGTAACTCATTTTGATTGGTTTATTTCATTTTTGTGGACTAAGCACAGCTATTACTGTATGTATAAATTATTTATGATGACTATTATCTGAGAAATAGAAAATTGTATCATATTTTCTATTTTAATTACAGTTTAAATTAATTCGGAGTCGGTGCATTTTTCCCGACTCCGACTCCAGGCACCCAAAATTACTCCGACTCCACAGCCCTGGGTAGATCATTTTGACTTGCTAATTTTTTTAAGCAGCTCACCAGCCGAAAAAGTGAGGGTACCTCTGGCTTTAAAGTAAGAGGCAGAGGATTAGCAGGAAGATAACCAGGCAATTTGCTCTGTTTAAGGTCCCGCTTTCAATACCTCAGAATATGCAGCATTTCCCCTCATGCAAACCGAATGAGGAAATTCTGCCTATTCAGACAATAGGCTTGCCGTCCAAATTGCGTGATTCTGGATGGAATGCTGCAGTTTTCTATAGCACACATCCCATTCCCTATAGCCATGCATGGCGCGGCTGTAGCTATTCGGCTGCGGCTTCGCAGCAGCACGGGCGTCGTGTCCGATTCAGAAAGGGACCTAGTGGAAAGGCCCTAAAAGGAAATAAATGTCAGCCTCCTTATCCATCTCACTTCAGGTGTGCTTTAAAAGAACTTTAAAGTGAACCCAAGGTGGCCCCATCAAAGTTAGATACTTTCCTAGGGAGAGGAAAGCCTCTAGATCAGTGGTCCCCAAACTACGGCCCTCCCAAATAGATTTCCTTGCACTAAATAGCTTGGCCTGACTGGCAGCCGTGCCACCTTTTTAACCTTTTGCTGCGGTGCTGTGTACTGTTTTGTCTCCCCCATACTGGCCTGGCCACAAATGGAGAGTAGCGCTGGGAGCACTTGGATCGTAGAGGTTGATTCACTAAAAGCAACACACAGAAGCAGAGCGGGATAACATTAGCACTCGTATGCTGTGCTAAGCCCTGTTATTGTAGCATGCGCTCTAAAGCTATGTGCTATCCTTACAAGTTAATAACGTTGTAATGGCAGTAATAGTGAGGTATCGTGGTCACGCTACAGGACATTGCGCGGCACTTGTAAGCATCGCGGGTAACTTCAGAGCGCACGCTACGATGACAGGACCGAACGTAGCATGCGCTGCTTCTGCCTGTAACTTTTAGTGAATCAACCTCAGTCTTGATCTGGACGCTGCACAGAATTGATTATTCAGACTTCATCAATGTGTGGTATGGTTTGTGTGACGCTGGGTAGGGCATGTGGGAGTAATACCACAGGCTAGCATAAGATCTCAAATAAAATCAACCTGTTAGTGACTCATTACAGGGGATCAGTTTTTTTGTTCACAGTCACAGGTGAGGTTTTTGTTACACAGGATGAAGATCTGCCTCACCTGAGAGCTGGGAAACAATGGACGCTATAAACTACGTGGGCAGTTCTAGCACAGTTTCAGCTGCTTATGTTGTGCCTTGATAAATAGCTCAAAGGAACTCACCATTGTTTCTCTCCACTTTCACTGATGATCACCAGATCCTGTTCTGCGAATGACCTGCACCTTTGTGTAATTGATCACAGGGGAGAGTAGCTTGAGATTGTGGCTTATTCATTCCAAATCAGAAGCAAAGAATTTAGACATCCTATTGCTGCAGATAGTCAGTGAGATGCTAATCTGGTCTGCATACAGATTTAATACAAATTCCATGCCGGATCTTTAAACAAGCTTGAAAGACGCTGGATTCCCCAAACAGCCGCCTCGGCCGAGTATGGTGTTGGTACATAGCTAGTCTAGTTCCATAGGGGTGAAATTTGTTATGAATTGGCTAGTTCTGAGTATTTAGATATTTATATAGTGCCAGCATACAGGGTATAAAATACTAAATACATAATGCACAGTTAACAATACAAGACAATGGTGGATTACAGCTGATGCAATAAATCCACTACAGATTTTTACTCGGGAGTGGAAGATATGTGGGCTGCATAAGACACAGCAATGAGAGACAAAAGGGTAAAAAAAAACTGGCCAAAAGGCCTTACAGTCTAAAGGTGGCCATACACTGGTCGATTGCCAACAGGTAGGTCCCTCTCTGATCGAATCTGATCAGAGAGGGATCTATTGGCTGCCCATACACTGCTTACATATTTTGAATCGATTTCAGCATGAAATCAATTCACAAACTGTGTAGCTGCCTCTGCCTGCCTCGCCTCGCCTCCCACGACCAGCAGCAATGATATTACCCGTCCACCCCCGCGAGTTCCCGGGTCCTTGCTGTCCCTTTCTATGGCTGGCTGCCTTCTTCATCTTCTCTTCACTTCCTGTCCCGAGCGGAAGTTCAAACAGTAGAGGGCGCTCTAGTCTTTGAACTTTCCCTTTTTACAGAATGGGACAGGAAGCGAAGAGAAGATGAAGAAGACCAGCTGTATGGGTACCTTAAAGGATTTATGGGGGGTGTGCTGAGGGTAAAAACAGACACTTACCTGGGGCTTCTATCAGCCCACTGTAGCAGTCATGTCCCACGCTGTTCCCCGCCGCCGGCACCGGGCAATTCTTCGTCTAACACAGACGAATAATGCGTGCTCCCGTTCGCGTCATCGGAAGCTTACTGCGCAGTACGAAGGTTTCTTGTACTGCGCCTGCGCAGTACGCTTCCGATGACGCGAGCGGAAGCTAGCAGGTGCTGACCGCAGTTGGAAAGCATGCCGCGCTAAACCGGAGCCGGCGGCGGAGAATGGCGGATGGGAGGAAGACGGCGTGAGACATGACTGCTACAGGGGGCTGATAGAAGCCCCAGGTAAGTGTCTGTTTTGACCCTCAGCACCCCCACACAGGACCTCTTTAAAGGGGTTCTGTGGTTCTTATTAAAAACAAAAACTGACACTTACCTGAGGCTTCTACTGGCTCCCTGCAGCTGTCCTGTCCTGTGCCTTCCTCTACGATCCTCTGTTCCCTGCCGCTGGTTACCGTCAATTATTCGGCTAAATGACTAAATGAATACAACTGTGCCTGCGTGGCCGCATGCGTCCTAGCTCCCGCTCCCTTCTCTAGAAGCCCCAGGTAAGTGTCAGTTTTTGTTTTTAAAAGGAACCATAGAACCCTCTTTAAGGGTTAGGACAGTAGGTGAAGGGAAGCTGTATATGATATGGTATTAATTCATGTTCTTAATATAAAAACTGGTAGTCTTGACCAAAAAATCAAGGGCGGCAATAAGCTTACATCTAAAAAAAGGTGCCTGGAAATAAAGGAGCAGAGGATTGCCGCTAGAAGAGAGTAAATATAATTAATGATATACTACTTCTGTATTTACATAGTAAAATATTGTGTAATCTTTAACGGTATTTTATTATGACCCTATCTAACCCTACTCACACAGAACCTTTCTTCTACTGACGCCTAACCTTTAACGCACACTCTATCGATGCCTAACCCTTAACCATCATGGTACCTAATTCCTAACAACCTGCATACCCCCTTCCCTGTGGAAAATCCATGATTAGCACTGCTATACAGTTACATGTGTGCGCCTTAGGCTACAGTGAGTGCCTGGGCTACCCGTTATGCAAATTGCAGCTAAAAATTATGAGCATGAACGGAAATATCACATTAATGCAGCTTATGGCTGCCTCAGGCACCCAAATTTGTCATCATTGCTGCTAATTGCAGCCTCGCTCGGGCACCCATCATTGCCACTGATCTCAACATCGGGCACCAAAACTTCTTTGCACCGCTAATCGTGGTTGTTCTCATGTCATACGGCACTGCCCTTTTTTCCATAGCATCGCTCACGCCCAAATTTCCCATTTTGGTAAATAAAAACTAGTTCACCAAAATATTTTGTTTGTTGCTCTCTGTCACCTTTGTGGAGACTTTCCCACATCCTCTATGGGCAGGAAGTGATGGCAGTTGTCAATGTTCTAACCATTTTTCTATGCAATCCAAACATAAAAATAATAAAAATAAAAAAAGTTTATTGGTTTTGGGCTTCAGGACTCATTCACACTGTGTGTGGTACTGTCAGTTTTCACACACATGGAGTGCGATCTGCATGGACATATGAAAGCCCATAGACTATGGTAATTTGGCATTCAATTATTAATGTGCTTTAGGAAAATGACAGCTGAAATCTAGCTGCAAACAGTGTAAAAGATGTTCATGAGCTGTAGTCATATTCTCCATCTGTGAAGTCTCCTTTTATTGTGGTTCAGTATTGACCGGCATATTCTGCTGTTGCTGATTGTGCTGGTTTATGGCTCGGTACTTGACTGTTAACGGCTGTAAATGCCAAGTGTATTGTGTGCTAAGTAACTTCATTAGGTCTAGTAGTTTGTGTGCTTGGCTGTGCCTGAAGAAAGACCCATCCTCCAGTTCCTGAGAACTCTCAGTACAGCTTTTGAGAGTAATAAGCATATTGGATGCTCGTTATCACGTGTACATCCTTTTTGCAGAGTGGTTATCACAGGTAATGATCAGATGCGTTCTGAAAACCTGGGCCATATATTGCCTCCTTCATTTGTGTTAATTTGCATCAAAGGCTTTCATGTATTGCTTTTTTTATATGTGTAGATCCAGATAGAGGCAATCTTTGAGAGATGAATAGGATGGCTAGATCACAAGAGCTGCATTCTGCATACTGTGAGGTACTCCTGATGAAGCAGTGTGCTGAATGGCTGTTATTGACACTCCTGTACAGTCATTTCAGCCTATGGGAGCTGTCCGCCGTGCACTGTGTGGCTACTGAATAGAGCTGAATGAGCTGATAATGTTCAGTCCTTCTGTCTTCTGAGCTCCAAGGAACAGCTGTTGCTTGAAAGGTGAGTAGCTTCCCATATCCTAAAATGAACCCCTGTTCAGGAAAATCAGGCCTGAACTGAGTGCATACCTCAGAAGGTCATCCAGGTGGCACGGAGAAGCACTTACGTGCCAAAAGGATCAGGAGCACAAATGTTTATAATTATTTGTACATACAGCCACTATGTACAGCAAGAGAAATGTTCATTATACAAAAATAAAAATTAGCACACTTTTTTTAAAATAGCAATGGTATATTGAAATTACCCGTTGTCTCCTATTCCTATTTTCATTTTAAGGAATTACATTTTTAACTCGCTTATACACAGCAGTCATATCTGTGTAGCGTAAAATATGGTTCATTCAGCGAGCCCTAAAAGCATGGCATGGTCAGTGAGATGCAAATAATTGCGATTTGATGTAGGAATATACAAATCTATGCAGCTTGAAATAGACCAGCCGAATCTCATGAGGTGAAATTCGATAGGCCCATTTTCAAACTGTATGTATTTGCATACAGTATTTAAACTCTCTCTTATTGTCATTATCTGTTTCAGAGCCAGGTAAGTGGTTTGTTTCTGTCTTCTTTTACAGCTGCCAAGTGCATTCTACTGCTGTTCAGTTGCTTCGTTTGCATACATGAAGTGCTGAGCTTTGTAAACCTTTCAATAAAGGGAAAATAAGGTGTACGCAGGCGAGGCTCTAAGTAGGCTTGGTATTACATGTACCCATGTTTATCCCCTCATGTCACCTGTTACTTCAGGTACTATTAAAGGCAGACATATGCTATTAGATGTTGTAAACTAATGATATTTACCTCATGCTCATTTGCCAGCTTCCCCACTCTATTGTTATGCTTCAGGGCTGTTGTCTCGAGTGCAGGTTAGTGCTGTCATCATAGGGCTCTGCTGCCAGAACAATATCGATCCCCATGGTTCATGGCATCTTTCCCTCCTCTAAGAAGAAAAATTGTAGGGACCAGTTTCATTGTTAACAGTCAGAAAAAAACTGATAGGCGAGAGCTGTAGTGTAACTTTGAAACTATACCGGGTACCCGGCTGCTGGAATTTGTCCAGTCTAAAGCCTGGTACACACCATGCAATTTCCCGTCACATAGATGGGTCGAATAGATAATTTCCGACAGGTCTGATCTGATTTCAAATCCTTATTTTTCTGAACGATTAGCATAGAAGTGATCAGAAAATCGATCGAAAATCTGATCAGATCTGACGGAAATTATCTATCGACCCATCTGTCTGATGGGAAATTGCATGATGTGTACCAGGCACTACAGTAATGTAATGGCAAAGAGTTCATTGTGACATCAAAAAGTGGTGATATGTCAGTCAGATTTGTATGTTCTAACCAGTAGCATTTTGTCACAATAGACTATATAGACGCTATGCATATTGTATGGATTTTTTCTACTAAAGCTGAGTAACTCTGTAAAACATGGAAGCTGCTGTTTTTCATTTCCTTTTTAAAATGTACCAGTTGCTCGGTTGTCTTTTTAGGTTCAGTAGTTTTTGAGTCACAAGTACTCCTGCAATAAGTATGCAGGCAATGGAGTAATTTACATTCTCTCTCATACTCATTCTGGGTCATTGATTCTGAAGTAATTAGAGAAGGTGGATCAGCATGAGTCATTTAAATAGCTTTGTTCTAAAAGAAAGTCAGTAGTGGCACCTTCTGTATTCCTGTCATTATAGTTATCCTTTATTCTCCTTTAATAATGGATATGTTAGGATAGGCTTGGTTCACACCTGCAGTAGAGGTACCGTATCCACGAAGTACAGATTAATGACAACACATCCGCTGTCCATAAGTCGTAACTGTCCAGTTTTTGTTGTGGTAACACAGTGGACAAAACCAAGCATGTAACACTGAGCACATGTGAATGGGCCCACTGTCTACTGACCGGTACTCAACGTCCTTTTTGATGCACTAATATGGCTACAATAAATTTACCTTTAATAAAAGTAGACATGGTTACTGTCGTATAAGTTTGTGGATATTCCTACAGGTTCCCATTAATTATATAATCTTGTTTACACTCTTACAGCTTCTGTGTAGGATGAGGGACTGCCTAAACTATCCATTCAAAGTATATTTTCAGTGTTTACTCTTCCTAATACATACATTTGGTAAGATAACATGATCTAGGATTGATAATTCTGCTTTGGCAACTGTGACTTTAACTTGTTAAAGTGTTAAATCCTGACTCCAGATACATTTATTAACATATCATTTGATAGCTTAGTAGGCAGAGTACCCAAATATTGGTTATCTCTTTAGTGTCAAATTAACTACTTAACGACCGCGCCACGCCAAATGGCGTGGATGCGGTGGCAGCCCCAGGACCGCTCAATGCCAATTGGCATGAAGTCCTGGGGCGGGGTTTTGCGCATCTCCACTTTAATGACGGAGTCTCCGAGCCGCGATCGCCACTAGGACACTGTTTAGATGGTGAAACCGCCATCTGTTTACATTGTACAGCGCTGCGATCTACAGCAGCGCTGTATGGGGACTTCCAGCAATAGCTGGAAGCCGAATTACATCATTCCCCACTATCCACGGGGACCTAGAGGGGGAGTAGTACTTTAATTAACGCCACAGGGACTCGTGCAGCAGCAGGATAAGCCATATTCCGGCTGTTTCCTGCACCCAAGTCTCCCGGGGCGCCGATTTTATATGTATGCCATATAGACACCCACCATTGAACACAGGTGAAACAGAAAATGTTAGATGGGAGTGATCAGCTTGCTGTAATCATTGATCTGGCTTAGGTGCTGGGTTTTTCAGTTTGATCAGGCCATAGATGTTCTGTTATAACTTATTGCTTTGTGGGATCGTCAGTAATCAGAAGGTAATTATCAATTGTTCCCATAAACCGGTCAATTAGGGTACTTTTCCCCTCCAGATACGTTCGTAAAATCCAACATTCTTATTGACAACATTTTGTATTCCAATCAAGCATTGAATTATTTCACGTCAATGTTCTCCACATACTGCAAGGTTTTCTGTAAAATTCCATCATAAAAATCTGATCTGAGGAAAACATTGTACCGTTAATGAGCACTTTAACAGGGGCACCTGCCCAATGGATTTGTAGTCCATTTGTCACATTCCATACAAATTCAGGTTGTTGCCTGTGTGTGAGAATCCTCCTTTTATGCCTGGCAGAAAGAAGCTGCTCATGCACTGCTTTTTTGTCTGTGCTTGCGCTGCTTTGTTCAGCTGGGCTTTCGTGGCCCCTTACTCGAGCATACCCTGTACGGATGTGCTTGTACACGGACAGGGATGTGGCCGTGAAGAAGAAGGCTCTCAGAAGCCTCAGAAACATCCAAAGGTTCCCACTATTATTCCACTCAGGATTGATTTAAACCCCAATTTCCAGGAATGGATCTGAATGTACTATATTTTCCTAGTAATGTGAGGGCAAGCTTGTTTTCAGTTAAAGGACAACCGAGGTGACGTGACATGAGGTAGCCGTGTATGTACAGTGCCAAGCACACAAATAACAATGCTGGGTTCCTTTTTTCTTTCTCTGCCTGAAAGAGTTAAAAGCCAGGTATGCAATTGACCATTTCTGTCTGAGTCGCACTGGGTCAGACTATAGCATAACCCTCACTGATTAGTAATTGCAGCCATAAAACACTTTCCTGTCAGTAAATGGCTTCTGAGAGTAGGATAGAGATAAAGACTCAATAATTCAAGCTTTAAAGAGACACTGAAGCGTAAAAAAATATATGGTATAGTGAATTGGTTGTGTACTATGAATAATTACTAGAAGATTAGCAGCAAAGAAAATATTCTCATACTTTTATTTTCAGGTATATAGTGTTTTTTTTAACATTGCATCATTCTATATTATGTGCAGATTACACAACACTCAGCATTCAAAATGAGTCTTTCAGAGCAGTCTGTGAAGTAATGACCTCTCCTATAGCAGAGAAAAAGTAAACAGTTCACTTACAGTTGAGATAATAAAAGTCAGATAACCGCCCTCTCCACGACTTAAGCCCCATCTACACGATACGATACGATTACGATTCTATTTACGATAATTCTATTTACGATCAGATTAAATCCGACATGTTCCGATCGGGATTCGATTTAATTCAATTCGATTTGCCATTGCAAAACAATAGTAAATCGAATTGAATCGAATCCTGATCGGACATGTTGGATTTAATCGGATCGTAAATAGAATCGTAATCGAATCGTATCGTGTAGATGGGGCTTAACTTAGTCGGAGAGTTAATGGCTTGTTTGCATAGAGATAACTGGAGTTTCTTAACTCTTCCTGTACTGGAAACAATTAGACTGATGTATCTGATCTTAATGTTTTATTTCTTAGCTGTACTACACATACAAATCATAATATCATAATTTTTTTTTTCGCTTCAGTGTCGCTTTAAGATTTTTACACGTTGGATCTTTCTAAACGACTAGTCGTTTGAACATTTGAACGTCCAAACGCCAAGCGGATCGTTGAAATCCAGTCTTATCAGCTGATCGACTGACCGTGCACACGCCTGATTTGACGACCAAACAACCGGACATTCAAACGACTGGTCGTTTGTAAAAAACAGACGTGTATGTACCTTTAGCATACTTTAAATGAAGGTGTCCTTGAGCAGACAATAAAACAGTAAACACTTAAAAACTAGATTTAAATATAAAAGGTCATTATTTAGCAGAAGGAGGATGGATACAATTGTTTTTATCATCAGTTTATTTTCACCTCTGATGTCCTTTAAGTTTTTTGCAACTAAATATCTTGCATGGTGATGGTGTGGTTAGCATTGTTGCTTGCAGAACTGGGTTTCCCAGATTGGAAAGGACATCTTAAGTGAGAAGAATATGGAGCTTAGCATGTCTAATTCCCTCTCAACTGTGACTAAGCACAAGTTTTAATTTGATCCCTCAGCTGTGTCAGTTGCCTGCCACGGCAGAGAAGTAATTGGTAAACACAGGATGTTTAGGTGGATCCGAGATAAACTTTTACTCATTACATAATTGTGCTCCTTACATAAACGTAGTTTATATGGCATTCCTTAACCCAAATACTTTTTTTTGTTTTAATGCCCTTATTCCCTATAAACTAAATAAGCTGCGCCCACAGCTCCTCCAGCGCCTAAGCATTCTAAATCCCATGTAGCAAGTGCTCATGGGAGCTCAGTCTCGGGAAGAGGATGTTTTTCCTGAAGGAGGAGGCGTTACCAGTCAGAGATTTCAGAGGCAAAGGAGTGGAGAGAGGAGTGGGGTATTAACAAGCTGAGGGGTGGAGATGCAGAGCAGCTTGCCTCTGTGTAATGCGAAGCAGAATATGTCGACAAAACAGTAGGTTCCCTGCGCTACAGTCCCGCTAAAGTCCTTCTATACCTGCCTCCTGCTTCCAAGAATAGCGAGTATGGAACATTCACTGATAGAAGCATATGGATTACTCCAAGATATGAGGAATTAAACTTTTTTTACCTGTGGAAACAATAGAAGCATTGGGAGTGATTGGCCGTGAGGCTATGCGCTAGACCCACCTGGCTTTGAGGTGGCTACAATCTGGTGAGAGGCCAAATTGTTGGAGATCTGGTGGATGAAGAGTGCAACACTACCTGTTATTTCACTGAACTGTCACCAATTTTGTCACAGGGTGTAATGCATGGCAATGCTTTATTAACAATAATGCACTATGTCTAGTTTTCTTTGACAATTTAGATGGGTGGAGGAGCGCTGTCACAACATAACTGAAGTCCCGCTAAAGTTACCTAAATAATTCTTGAAGTGTGAGTTCGCTGCAGTTGTTCCTGAAGTTGGCGGCCATTCCACGTGTGTAAGGGAGACACAGAGCGGGATGCCGCAGTTGCTCCAGCGCACACAGGAGACTGGATGGACATCGTTGGTTGATGCTTGTGACACGCTCATATAATGCGGGGATGCGTAAGTGCTATTTATACCCGCAGAGACAGGATTTAAAAGGTTTTATGCTATGTCAGTTTTGTATTCTTTTTGAGATTTGGTTACATGGATTAAATAACCAACTTTAAGATTGAGAGGAGTGAAGACAATTGTTTCTACTGGTCGATCATACCTAAAGTTCAGAATCCACCTGCAAGTTATGCTTGGTACACACCATAAGATAGTTTGGCAGATAGATGGTTTGATAGATAATTTCCGTCATGTCCGATCTTATTTTCGATAGTTTTTCTAATCGATTTCTCATAGAAGTGGATGGAAATTGATAAGTAAATCGATTGGAAAAACGATCGGACAGTAAATCGACTGAAAAATCTCATCGGGTGTACCTAGCATTAGAGGTGGGCTGCATCTTCTGAGCGACTATTGTGTGGGGGCTGGGAGGTGGCTTGTTGCACGAATGTGAGCACCAGTATCCCACATACAGACAGATTTTGGTTGTTATGACCATACTGGTGAAATAGTAGTATTTACCCTATGTGGAAACTGTTTTTTTTTTTTTACACAATATCCAAAGACAAGCGGAAAGGCAATCCAGTTAAAAAATATGATCCACCTGAAAACCGAGGTGGTTCATATCTGGTGAGCACTGAGACATTGGAATCGCTATGTCTGCTTCCATAAAGCAGGAAGTAGACACACCACAATTTTTTTTTTCTTTTTTTTTTTGCAGAATTTGTATCCGCTGTAACAAAGAAACATTTGTCTTTAAAGGTTATTATGCTGCTGCATATCTTATATAGCAGAGAGGAAGCTCTGAGTTCTGGGCCTCTTTAAGTCCGCTGCTGGACCATTTCCCAGAGTG